>NC_053431.1:3233680-3536881 GCF_007990345.1 Gossypium hirsutum | reverse complement strand
CATACCGTATTCCGACCGTTTTCTTCAGATTTCCTACTTTTTTTTGCAACTTCTACGCTCTCCGACATGTTCTAGAATGTGTTGCCTGCTCCGACCTTCCTTCTCGTTTGCAATTCTTGCCTCCTACACTAGCCTCTCTAGGCCCTTGGGTGCGCCATTGTTCGAACCCTTGGAGCTCCCCCACATTACTGCCTTCTTGACACACTTAGAGGTGCATGCTCCACACTATGGATGCCTGCTTACAACAACCGTGAAGCTAGCTCACCTAAAGCGACCTTTTTTTTTTTTTCTCCTTCCACGAATTAACTTCTTCAATTCAATAGATTTGTTATTTGCCACATTTCTAGTAATCTACTGGCCCCGTCAATAGTGCTCACACAAGAAGCGACACAATCGAATATGGTTCTATACTCAGTTCTTGAAATCTGACTTCTATATGCAGCAATAAGGCAATCATGGAGAAGCAACAGCAAGTGGCCTGCACATTGCTTTTATTCCTGTTGGCATTTGGAATAATTTGAATTTCCCATGGATGACCCTTCAATCCAATTTGCAAGGTCAGCACTCGCTAATCAAATGACCATTTCATGCTTTTTTTTCAGAGAACAACTTGTTGCATGCTTGTTATTAGCATTCCAACTTTTAACCTTAGCTGAAGCTCAAGTTATCTCCTTTAGCCGTGCTCCTCTCCAAACAGGTCACCTCCTGCTTCAGTCTGGGTCTCCTCTTAACAGCTTCCCTACAAGCTGTTTGTATTGGGTCCGCTCGAAGACTCACCATTTGAAGAAAAACAAAGGCTTGTTAGCAACTAAGCCTGTCCAGCTTCCAATTATTTCAGCTGCCGTGGTTTTGTTTGTGTCAGGCTTGAAGCACTAATAGGATAGCGAGGTTACAATGTCTAGAAGGAGTGGGGAGAGGAGGTGCATTGAAGAAGCGAGGTAAGGACATGACACTGGAGTGAACGCACATGGAAGATGGAAAGGGATGTACCACTCCGCAATGAGAAACACTTCGAAATGGTCGACTTCAAAGCCCACAGCCTACCAAGCAATGGAGATATTACTACTCAGAGAAACAGAGATAGTTCCGCTTAAAGGTAGAAGTCCTAGTGTTGCTTGTTGTGCAGAGCTTGTCCCAAAGGACATGTAACTTTGGTAGCTATATTTCAGCTTTTTTCTCTGCTTTGGAGCTACAAGAGATCTTTGATTAGCTAGTTGACTCCTGAGTGAACTCAAACTTTTTCCAAGGCTTGACCTCATCACAGAAGATGACGAAGCTGGAACTGATAAGTAAGAGTTAAGAAAGCATGAGTTGACAAACTGGACTTGATAAGGTTGGAATTGGCAAAGTGGAGGCCAAAGAAATGAGAGTTGTAGTAGAACGGACACAAGAACGGAGAAGTGGAGGTACTACTAATGATAACCTCCTCTACATCATCCGAGATGGTAGCACCATTAGTCTCCCTCGCATCACCTCTGCGAGCTCCGCCTCGCTGCTTCGGTCATTTTTCCCTCCTCTTTCAGCGTCACTCTCTGCAGGAGACCAACATCTTTTGAACCTCTACCAGAGAAACAATCACCTACTACAGCAGTGGTTTTCTTCCTCTACGAAGTTGTAATGTTGGCCCTTCTGTTTCATTGAATTCTTCCCTCACTTTTGCTCGAGACAATGAGCATATGTTACCAAAAAATTTAGGTTCTTATGCGAAACAAGCAAAATTTTGCTAACAGTATATAGCCTGCCATAAGGCCACGCTTCATTACACGGTTTAACCCCTTCAACCGGTTGTCGGCAATTATATTATGTCAGTTTCATCCCAGCTGTTTGGGCTTTTCCCCATCAAGCAGTATCTCCATACATTATGCAAGCTATGTACATCCTCATACTTTATCGGCGAGACACTAATATTGAAGCACCTTCGTATTTGTTTCCAAAGCTGGTTCCAATGTACTTCAATCACTACTGGGCTTACACCTGTGAATAGGAAAGGGAAATCCACCTCCGCATAGTTGTTCGATTTTAATGTATTTTTCCTTCACTGAGTCCTGTTATCAAGCATCTTTATGGTCCCCTTGCGAGTCGTCAACATCATGAACCCTTCTGACATGTCTCACTAGCAGAAGTGTTGGTTTTTCTTTGTAAGGAAGAAAGGAAAGACAGACCAAGTTTAGTGACTTGCTATATTTTGTATTTCAATATACATAATTTACATACAAAGCGAACTTGAAGTTGCTCATTGGCCGATTTTTATCTAATCTGCACCAGTAAATTAACCTATCAATTAAAGATGCAACTTGTATCAAAAACATTGGGACAGTCTGCATTATCTCAACTTGGCATAGTCAGTTAGCACCTTGATAGTATGCCTTCAATAGCTTAGAGTACGCCAATCATCAAGATAGCTCGTGTCTTGTGTATCCGCGAGTCTTATTCATATTTGGACAATCCGCCAAATAGATCGCCAAGGGTTGTCCGCTCGATAGTTCTCCAACTGACAGTTCACCAATCTTCTTATATTTGGCCAGTCCGCCAAATGACTCACACCAATGTTATCCGCGGGGTCTACTTGATATGGTCATATGTGCGAGTCATTGCACGAATAACCATATCGCAACAAGAAAATACTATGTCCGCACTCCTAAAAACATCAACTGAAGTTACCTCACCCTCAAACGACAATGTAAAAATGAGCCACTAAATTCCACCAAGAGGCCTTTATCAGTTGCCCTTGTGCGACTCCATGTGAATTCAGAACTACAAAAAACGAGTGCAACGGAAGATGAAAGGCCTCCTCGAACACATACAACTATTCCAAAAAATAGGATGCATCTCCTTCTCTTAATCCCACCTCACTTAGACGATGATTACCCTTGGGGATCGAAACCTATTCGTTCGAACAACTGCCACATCTCCTCCATGGTAGTGGTACACCAAAATTCATAACTTTCAACAGATACAATGTAATGGCCTAAATTCAAGGTTATCGGAATAGTAGTTTCGTAACCACAAATCCAATTTAAAGAGAAATTTATTTCAATATTTTTGCATGAAATATGATAGGAAAATCGTATGAAAATATTGATAAAAAAATTTACCGATTTAGTGGTTAGTTAGAAAAAGAAATTATTAAAGAAATTGGGTAAAATAAGGTATCGAGACCTCTATCTAGTAAAACCAAGTCGAAAATAATTTTATAAATATTTATGAAATGTTAGTAATGTGGTGTTAAAATTTCATTAGGAAATTTTAATGTTTGGGTAGTCAATTAAATGAAAAGGACTAAATTGTAATAGGTGTAAAAGTTGCTAGAATGATTAATAGCTTAAGATCTAATGAGAAAAGATTTAAAAGGCAATTAGACCCAAAATTTATTTGGGCTGGACGGAAAGGGCATGAAATCAACAGGAAAATTGATAAATTAAAGGTAAAATTGGAATATTGCAAAATTAACTAAATAAAACTAGGACTAAATAGGAAATATCTAGATTTCTTTTCATTTCTCTTCAATTCCAGCAGCTAAAAACGCCATAGGAGGGTTATCTAAGCTGTTATTCCATAATTTTGCACCAAGTGAGTTAATCCTTACCTTTTTCTTGTAATTTTTGTGTTTCTAAGACTTTTACAACTAGGTCCTACTATTAAATTCATTAATTTTTTATTTCATGGATGAAATTGAAAGTCATCATGGTTGAGTGCTGTAATTTTATGATGAAATATAATGAAATTAAAGCTTTAATTTGTTTATGAGATGATTTTATTAGGTAATTTCAATAGAAATTGATTTTTAGGACCTAATTGTGAAAATGTTTGGAATTAAAGCTTATTGCTGAAATTTTGATTCTTAAAGGTTGTAAACTAGTTTAAGGTGATAGAATAAAGTGTTAATTGAGAAAAATCAGCTCAATTGAGAGGCTAATTGAGTAGGGATGAAATTGTTATTTATTAAAAGCTTAGGGGAAAAATGGTAATAAACAGTTTGCACTAAAACAATATTGGACAGCGGCAGTATACTAACTTTGAAAAATCACCATAAATTGTAGGAATAGAATTAGAAGATGAACAACATGTGAAATTAAAGATTATTGAGTCTAGTTTCTTATAGAAGAAACAGTGTAAGAAATGGATTTGTAAATCATGAGATATAATAAATTTTGTGAGACAAGGTTAGAATGAATTCGAGTTCCTCAGTTATGACTTTGAAAAGTCATAAATAATTTAATAAAAATAATTATGGGCTTAGATTTATATTCCTATAATCCTGTATAAGTCTATTTTTAATAAAAACAAACGGTAACATCATCCAAATTTTGTATGAAGAGATAATTAATTTTTAGTGAAGAAGGGTCAGAACTATCAGACAGCAGAACATGGGTGACTTTAAAGAATAAACTGTACTTATTGGCTAAACCAAAAATTCTGAAAATTTTATGGTAAAAATATATATAAGTCTAGTTTCAAAAAAAATTAACGGATCTTAATTTGGAGTTCCTTAGCTCGAGTTATAAATGATTTAGTGACTATGACTCAAATAGACAGCTTTGAATAAACTATAAATAATAATAATGAAATTATAGAAATTGTTGCATATGAACATGAAATGTATTAAATTGATAATTAAATTTATTCATTTAGATCCAGAAGATTCAAATACGAAGCTAGATCGAGGAAAGGAAAAAGTTCAAGATTAGTAGATTTTTGTACACGAACAAGTATCAAAGTAAGTTCGGGTAACTTGAATTATATTTTTAAATGCTTGAAATGTTTGTTATTTATGTGAATATGATTTGAATGTTCATTGTATGAAAATTGATGAAACATTGATATATTTGATAAAAAGGGGAAGAAATCCCTGTTGGATGGAAGGAAAATTCGATGGATATCTGAGAAGGAATTGATGATAAAAAGGATCTAGCCCGGACGGGTGATCCTATCCTGATATAGCCCTCCCGAAGAATATGTGGAAAATGGATTTAGCCCGAATGGGTAATCTGAATTAAGGTCTGAATTTAGCCTGGACTGGTAATTCAGATCCAAGCTTATTAGAGTAATTGTCATTGCAGGGGATTTAGCCTGGACTGGTAATCCCGACAATACTCTATGAGTTTATATTACAGGGGATTTAGCCTGGACTGGTAATCCTGTTGTAAGGATGAGGTTCGCGGGAGTGTGCTCTCTGAAATGGAAATGTGTGCACATGTATACGAATTGACGGACCTGAAAATTGTACACTAAAAGTGTACCTCTGAAAAATCCATCGAAATTCAAAGAAATTCAATGGGATAAATATGGAAAAATAACAAGGGAATGAAATCATGGTATTAATGAGCTTATCAATCATGATATATATTATTGGTACATGGAAATTATTGTACTAACTTGAATGTTGAGTTTGTGCATGTTAGGGTAATAATGCATTGAATGGATATAAGAATGTTTATTGTATTGTATTGAAAATATTAGGTAAGTATAATTCTTGTTACATGAGCTTACTAAGCACAAAGTGCTTACCCTATTTCATTTTCCCCTGTTTTGTAGTGTTAAGAGCTCGGAGGTCGGATTTGTTCGGAGATACATCATACTATCAACCTCAGGATTTCGGTATATAAAGAAACTTTATTTTGGAAATCAATGGCATGTATAAGCTAATAAAGTAAATGTTAACGTGAAATGAATGTAAAGTTAGCTATTAGTATGGTTAACAAACTTGGTTTTGGGTATGTGATGACATTATCTTATAAATATGCATGAATTTATCTTGAAAATATGTTGAATTGGTTTGGTTGATGTGGATTGGTCTCGATTTAATATTGCAAGGAAGGTTAGATATTTATAAAGGGCTATATTGAATATAAAAAAATCGTAAACTCTGGTAATACCTCGTACCCTATTCTGGCAATGAATACGGGTAGGGGTATTACATTTGTTGGTATCAGAGCTACAGTTTAGCCGGTTCCCGGACCAACATAGTAAATATGGGATTAGCTATACATACCATTTAAATTATTATTAATAGTGTGATATCTCCTGACCATTTAAATGTGTTTTTCTCATAGTAAATGTCTACTGACCGAGCTCAATCTGAGGAAGCTGGGAGTCATGCTCCAGCTTCAGTACAAAGAGAAGAAACTAGCGGTAGAATGCCCGAGACAGAGGGTCGAGGGGAGGAGGCAAAAACAGCCTTCTTTCAAATGATGAATGAATGATTTAGTCAATACTTAAGAACTAACCCTATAGTGCAGCAAGTTCAAGCTCCCCCTCCTGCTCCTCCACCGGTTCTCGGATCCCACAGGGTACAGGTATTGAATCTGTTAGAAAAGGGAAAGCTCCAGTAGATAAAATTCGAAAATATGGGGCCGAAGAGGGAATGTTTGAAATGTGCCGTCTCACGGCTAAAAGACACAGCTTACCATTGGTGAAATACTAAAGCTTCAATTGTTCCGAAAGAAGAAATTACATGGGAATTCTTTTAGACCAAGTTTAGAAAGAAATATATTAGCCAGAGGTTTCTCGATCAAAAGAGAAAAGAATTTCTTGAGCTGAAACAGGGTAACAGATCAGTATCTGAGTATGAAAGAGAATTTGTTCGATTGAGTAAATATGCTCGAGAATGGGTACAGTCAGAAGCTAAAATGTGCAAACGATTCGAAGAAAGGTTAAATGAAGACATTAAGCTACTGATCGGAATTCTTGAAAATCGAGAGTTTGCTACATTGGCAGAGAGAGCTTATAAAGCAGAAGAATTAAGCAAAAGAAAGAAACAGGCTGAGAGGGAATCTCGAATTTTTAGTAAAAAACAGATGGGAAAATCCCAGTTTTCTGCTCCAAAGAAATTAAAGAAGTACCAGGATCGTTCTACCTCAGCCACTCGATATTTGGATAGAGAGCGAGGTACTCAACACACTAATCCAAGACCTTCCACTCCATCAGTTACCAGTGTTGGCAGTGTTGGTACCCTTAAGCCGAGATGCCAGTACTGTAATAAAATCTATTTTGGTGAATGCCGATTTAAGAGTGGAGCTTGTTACCGATGTGGTTCTTTCAACCATTTCCTTAGAGATTGTCCAAAAAGAGAAGAAAAAGAAGCTGAGCAGATATCGAAGCTAAGTAATCCAGTTTCGAAGGGCAGACCATCTCGACCATCTGGTAATGTCAGTGGTAGCCGAGGAGCTACGAAAGATATTACAGGCAGGTCTAAAGCACGAGCCCTGCTAGGATATATGCCATCCGTGCCAGAGAAGATGCCTCAGCACCCGATGTTATTACTGGTACATTTTTTTACTTGATACTGATATTACTGCATTGATTGATCCTGGTTCTACGCATTCATATATATGTGTTAAACTAGCAGTGGTTAAAAATTTATCTGTTGAACCTACTAAATTTGTGGTTAAAGTCTCGAACCCCCTGGGTCAATCTGTTTTGGTGGATAAAATTTGTAAAAATTATCCACTGATGGTACAAGGTTATTGTTTCCTGGCTGATTTGATGTTACTGCCATTTGATGAATTTGACGTGATATTGGGCATGGATTGGCTAACCCAGCATGATGTAGTAGTAAATTATAGAAAGAAATATATTGTGCTAAAATGTCAGAATGGTGAGTTACTCCAGGTTAAATCTGATCAGACAGAGGGGTTATCTGATGTGATTTCAGTAATGGCAACACAGAGGTATGTCAAAAAGGGGTATGATGCTTGCTTGGCTTATGTACTCGACACCAAGGTATCTGAGTCAAGGATACAGGCAGTGCCAATAGTATGTGAATTTTTCGATGTATTTCTAGAGGAATTACCAGGATTGCCACCAGAAAGAGAAGTGAAATTTTCCATAGATTTGATTCCGGGAACTACTCCGATTTCCATAGCTCCGTACCAGATGGCTCCTATTGAATTAAAGGAGTTAAAGACACAGTTGCAAGAACTTGTTGACAGGGGTTTTGTCCGACCGAGTCATTCACCTTGGGGTGCTCCGGTTCTGTTTGTGAAAAAGAAGGACGGGTCTTTAAGACTGTGTATCGACTACCGGCAGCTTAATAAAGTAACCATAAAGAATAAGTATCCGTTACCCCGGATTGATGATTTATTTGATCAGCTGAAAGGTGCTACTGTGTTTTCAAAGATTGATCTTCGATCGGGTTATTATCAGCTACGGGTAAAGGAGTCAGATGTGCCAAAAACAGCCTTTAGAACTAGGTACGGGCATTATGAATTTCTAGTTATGCCGTTTGGGCTAACTAATGCACCTGCAGTATTCATGGATTTGATGAACCGGATATTCAGATCGTACTTAGACAGATTTGTAGTAGTATTCATTGATGATATTTTGGTTTATTCTCGGGATGAAGAAGAACATACAGAACATTTGAGAATTGTGTTGCAAATTCTACGAGAGAAGCAGTTATATGCTAAATTCAGTAAATGTGAATTTTGGCTTCGAGAAGTGGGTTTTCTTGGACACATTGTATCTGCCGAAGGCATCAGGGTAGATCCAAGTAAAATCTCAGCTATTGTCAATTGGAAGCCACCAAAGAATGTATCTGAAGTTAGAAGTTTCTTGGGTTTAGCTGGTTATTATCGGAGATTTGTACAGGGGTTCTCTATGATAGCTTCTCCAATGACTCGATTATTACAGAAGGATGTAAAGTTCGAATGGACTGATGAATGTCAGTGGAGTTTCAACCAATTGAAAGATCTACTAAAAAAAGCACCTGTATTAGTGCAGCCTGAATCGGATAAGGAATTTGTTATTTACAGTGATGCCTTATTAAATGGTTTAGGTTGTGTCTTGATGCAAGAAGGTAAAGTAATAGCCTATGCTTCAAGAAAACTTAAACCACATGAAAGAAATTACCCAGTACATGATCTTGAATTAGCTGCTACTGTATTTGCATTGAAGATATGGCGGCATTACTTGTGTAACACCCCCTAACCTCGAATCGTCACCAGAATAGAGTTACGAGGCATTACCGGACGTATCAGTCAACTTATGAATAATTCACAAATAAAATAACATTCATAGCATAATTTAATTACTAAATCCTTATATCAAACTCTCAAAGTCTAAAACATACATTTAAGTAAAACGGGACTCGTTTAAGTACTCCAATTTTTTTTTTAATTTCGACAGCATTTCTGTTTATTTTTACATAAAACCCCTTGCAATTAAAACCATATCCATTTCAAGCACAACCAATTCAACCAAATTATTTCACACATTCATTTTTTGTTCTAAATACCTCTAATCAATTTAATCAATATAATATCAATTTAAATTTATCATTGTACTAATTAAATTGAAACGGATAAACTTTTTCATTATAATTCTTAGACTTGTAATACTAATATTTTAAACCATTTATATTTAAAACATAATAATCTTTATACATATCCTATGTACATGCCACATTACCAAAAGAAAATATACATCACCAAAAGTTTGCTAAAATCGGGTCTGGCTTTGGATGCTGATTCAGTACTTGACTTCTACAACCTGCGCACGGAAACAACCGTACGCTGAGTATGTATATACTCAGTGGTATCACTATAATTTAGTTTATAATTAAATACATTAAATCACACACATACTTTTACATTACAATTATCATCACTTAATGAACAATTCAATCTTTCATGTTATCATTCAATTATATATATACCATTCTTATTTCTTTATTTCAATTCTCAACTTTCACATATGCCATATCATTCAAATTTAGTTTTATCAGTAGATTTATTTCATTTGTCCCTATTAACTTGACTCGGACTCAGCGGATACACGGATTCCAACCAACACACCAGTACGGCACAATGTGCCTTAACGGTACACAGTGCCTTAACGGTACACAGTACCTAATCAGTAATCAGTAACGGTAGCAGTAACAGTAACAGTAGCAGTATTCAACACACAAAGTGCTGAATCTGTAACAGTAACGGTAACAGTATTCGACACACAAAGTGTCGAATCGGTAACAGTAACGGTAACAGTAACAGTAGTCGGCATATAAGTGCCTGATCAGTAAGCCGACAAAAACCCGTACTCTTCCATATCCTATGGCATGCCAACTATATCCGACTAGCCCGACTAGTTAATAGGGTATTTAAATCATTTTTCAGTATAATTTCCATTTCGATTCAATATTAATTATAATTTATTATTTTGATCAATTTTCACAGTAATACAGTAATTCACTTCATTAGAAATTTTACAGTTCAATGCGGTATACGTAACATTATTCAGTAATTTCATAGTTCAATTCGGTATTCAAAACAATATTCAATATCCCATAATTCAGTTCAGTATCAATATCAATTTTAATACCCAATCATAAATTTTATCAGTTCATTAAATACTTACCTTAAAATACTTACCACACATTCATATTAAATTAAACACATATTAATTATAAAGCTTGAGTTATAGTGATACAAACCAGAATTCTCTTCGGATTTAATCCTCGACGATCTTTCCTTTTCCTTTTTGGGCCGATGCTTCAGGCTCGATATTAGCTACGAACAATTAAAATAATTTCACAATTATTAGCATAACACAATTTAAATGCTGAAATTTTTATCTAACTTTTACTTTAATTCCAATTTAATCCCAACTAAACTTATATAATTTTCTTTCTCAATTCATACCTTTTTGCTACTCAATTTCTTGTCCAACTCACATCTAACTATTTAATTTTTATCATATTTTCATAATTTCGAATTTATTTCAATTTAATCCCTAAAACTCAAAACTTATAGCTTAGTTTACAATTCAATCCTTTATTCAATTCTAATCAAATTTTCTATCAAATAAACCCCCAATTCCATATTTGTTCAACATAAACCCTACTCAAAAATCTATTAACTTTCAAAATTTCAACTTAAATTCAAGAGTATTTCACTCTAAGATTCCAAAAACATCAAATTTATAAGAAAAGGACTTGATTAAACTTACCAATTAAACTTCAAGCTTTAAAACCTTAATTTTCCCTTTCTTCTTTCTTTCTTTTTTCTTTCCTGCTCTGTTTCGAAATGTCTTCTGTTTCTTCTTTACTTTGTTTTATTTCTTTTATTCTTTTATTTTATTAACTTTATAATAATAATAATTATTATTATTATAAATATCTTATTTAGTAACAAATATATATATTACAATTGGACACACATATATTTTACACTTGTCTATTATCATCACCATCCAATTGTCCTTATTTTATTTTGTTTATATAATTTAATATTTTAATATGATAAAAATCTTTTTACTTAAATAAAAAGTAATTAAATAAATATGTTACAAATGTATAAATATATGCATTACACTTATATAATTTAATTACCATACATTTGTCTTTATTTTAATTTATTTTTAATAATAATAATCATAATTTAATAATATAAATTATAATTTAATAGAATAATAATAATAAATAATAAATATCTATATACTTAAAAAAGTAATTAATAATTAAATTATATATATTTACATAATTAAAATCTAAAAATATCTTAGATTTTAACATGTTTGCGGCCTCAACTTATGCTAAATGGCTTAATTCCCATTTTAGCCCTTTTACTTTCTTTTAATCTATAATTAGACTTTCACTCTTTATTCAATTTAATCCTTTTTGCTAATTACTCTAAATTAAGCTAAATTTACTTAATTAAAACCTAATTAGACACACCACTAGGCTCATAAATATTTTTAATAATTATTTTCAAACTTATTTCACTAAGACGGAGGCCCGATAACACACTTTTCCAGTGCCCACAGATTTTGGGTCGTTACAACTTGTATGGTGAGAAATGTCATATTTATACTTATCATAAAAGCTTGAAATATTTGATGACACAGAAAGATTTGAATTTGAGACAGCGTAGGTGGCTTGAACTGATAAAGGACTATGATTTGATTATTGATTACCATCCGGGTAAAGCTAATGTTGTAGCTGATACTTTGAGTCAGAAATCTCTGTTTGTTTTACGAGCTATGAATACCCGGTTGTCACTGACTGATGATGGTTCAATCATAGCTGAATTGAGAGCTAAATCGACATTTTTACAGCAAATATGTGAAGCTTAGAAGAATGATGAGAAGTTACAGGTTAAACGGGCACAGTGTGAGTCAAGTAATGATTCTGAATTTCAGATTGGTTCTGATGGTTGTTTATTATTCAGAGGTAGGGTATGTGTACCTTAGAATTTAGAGCTCGTACAGAAGATTCTACGCGAGGCTCACAGCGGTACTATGTCTGTACATCCGGGGAGTAATAAAATGTATAATGATCTAAAAAGATGTACTGGTGGTCGGGAATGAAACGTGATATCTCTGAGTTTGTATCAAGGTGTTTAATATGTCAGCAAGTCAAAGCTAAACATCAGGTACCTTCGAGGTTACTTCAGCCAATTACTATACCAGAATAGAAATGGGAAAGAATCACTATGGATTTTGTATCGAGGTTACCTTTGTCTCTGAGAAAAAAAGATGCTATTTGGGTGATTGTTGACTGATTAAAAAAGTCAGCGCACTTTATTCCGGTACGTATAGATTATTCTTTAGATAAATTAGCTGAACTATACATATCTGAGATTGTCAGGCTACATGGAGTGCCTGTCTCTATTATATCAGATAGAAATCCCCGATTTACGTCTCGTTTCTGGGACAAATTGCAAGAAGCCTTAAGTATTCAGTTGTATTTCAGCACTACATTTCATCCTCAGACAGATGGCCAATCTGAGCGTGTAATTCAAGTATTGGAAGATATGCTCCGATGTTGTATACTAGAGTTTGAAGGTAATTGGGAGAGGTATCTACCTTTGATTGAAATTGCTTACAATAATAGTTATCAGTCCAGTATTAAAATGATTCCGTATGAAGCTTTGTATGGTAGAAAATATAGAACACCGTTATATTGGACAGAACTCAATGAAAGGAAGATACATGGGGTTGATTTGATCCGAGAAACAGAAGAAAAAGTAAAGGTTATTCGGGATAGTCTAAAAGTAGCTTCCGATCGTCAAAAATCATATGCCGACCTTAAACGAAAAGAGATTAAATTTCAAGTCGGTGACAAGGTATTCCTGAAAGTGTCTCCTTGGAAGAAAGTTCTTCGATTCGGTCGAAAGGGTAAACTGAGTCCAAGATTTAGCAGGCCATATGAAATCATAGAAAGAAATGGACCGGTCGTTTATCGATTGGCATTACCACCGGAACTTGATAGAATCCATAATGTTTTTCATGTATCTATGTTACGACGATATTGATCTGATCCATCACATGTTATTTCTCCAAAAGAAGTAGAGATTCAACCGGATATGGCTTACAGTGAAGAATCGGTCAAGATATTGGCACGGGAGACAAAAGAGCTTAGAAATAAAAAGATAAATTTGGTGAAAGTATTGTGGCAAAAGCACGGGATTGAGGAAGCGACATGGGAACCGGAGGAGCAATGAGGAAACAATACCCAAACCTCTTTACTGGTAAGATTTTCAAGGACAAAAATCCTAAAAGGGGGGAGAGTTGTAATGGCCTAAATTCAAGGTTATCGGAATAGTGGTTTCGTAACCACAAATCTGATTTAAAGAGAATTTTATTTCAATATTTTTGCATGAAAATTGATATGATAGGAAAATCGTATGAAAATATTGATAAAAAAAATTTACCGATTTAGTGGTTAATTAGAAAAAGAAATTATTGAAGAAATTGGGTAAAATAAGGTATCGAGACCTCTATCTCGTAAAACCGAGTCGAAAATAATTTTATAAATATTTATGAAATGTTAGTAATGTGGTATTAAAATTTCGTTAGGAAATTTTAATGTTTGGGTAGTCAATTAAATGAAAAGGACTAAATTGTAATAGGTGTAAAAGTTACTAGAATGATTAAATAGCTTAAGAGTCTAATGAGAAAGGATTTAAAAGGAAATTAGACCCAAAATTTATTTGGGCTGGACGGCAAGGCATGAAATCAGCAGGAAAATTGATAAATTAAGGGCAAAATTGGAATATTGCAAAATTAACTAAATAAAACTAGGACTAAATAGGAAATATCTAGATTTCTCTTCATTTCTCTCCAATTCCAGCAGCTAAAAATGCTATAGGAGGGTTCTCTAAGCTTTTATTCCATAATTTTTGCACCAAGTGAGTTAATCCTTACCTTTTTCTTATAATTTTTGTGTTTCTAAGACTTTTACAACTAGGTCCTACTATTAAATTCATTAGTTTTTGATTTCATGGATGAAATTGAAAGTCACCATGGTTGAGTGCTGTAATTTTATGATGAAATAGAATGAAATTAAAGTTTTAATTTGTTTATGATATGATTTTATTAGGTAATTTCAATAGAAATTGATTTTTAGGACCTAATTGTGAAAATGTTTGGAATTAAAGCTTATTGCTGAAATTTTGATTCCTAAAGGTTGTAAACTAGTTTAAGGTGATATAATAAAGTGTTAATTGAGAAAAATCAGCTCAATTTAGAGGCTAATTGTGTAGGGACGAAATTGTTATTTATTAAAAGCTTAGGGGAAAAATGGTAATAAACAGCTTGCACTAAAACAATATTGGACAGCAGCAGCAGACTAACTTTGAAAAATCACCATAAATTGTAGGAATCGAATTAGAGGATGAAAAAAATATTAAATTAAAGCTTATTGAGTCTAGTTTCTCATTGAAGAAACGGTGTAAGCAATGGATCTTTAAATCATGAGATATAATGAATTTTGTGAGACAAGGTCAGAATGAATTCGAGTTCCCCTGTTATGAATTTGAAAAGTCATAAAAAATTGAATAAAAATAATTAGGGGCTTAAATTTATATTCCTAGAATCCTGAATGAGTCTATTTTTAAGAGAAATAAATGGTAACATCATCCGAATTTTTTATGAAGAGATAATTAATTTTTAGTGAAGAAGGGTCAGAACTATTAGACAGCAGAACAGGGGTGACTTTAAAGAATAAACTGTACTTATTGGCTAAACCAAAAATTCTTAAAATTTTATGGTAAAAATATATATGAGTCTAGTTTCAGAAAAAATTAACGGATCTTAATTTGGAGTTCTTTAGCTCGAGTTATAAATTATTTAGTGACTATGACTCAAATAGACAGCTTTGAATAAACTATAAATAATAATGAAATTATAGAAATTGTTGCATATGAACATGAAATGTATTAAATTGATAATTAAATTTATTTATTTAGATCCAGAAGATTCAAATACGAAGCTAGATCGAGGAAAGGAAAAAAGTTCAGGATTAGTAGATTTTTGTACACGAACAAGTATCAAGGTAAGTTCGTGTAACTTGAATTATATTCTTAAATGCTTGAAATGTATGTTATTTATGTGAATATGATTTAAATGTTCATTGTATAAAAATTGATGAAACATTGATATATTTGATAAAAAGGGGAAGAAATCCCTGTTGGATGGAAGGAAAATTTGATGGATCTCTGAGAAGGAATTGACGGTAAAAAGGATCTAGCCCGGACGGGTGATCCTATCCTGATATAGCCCTCCCGAAGAATATGTGGAAAATGGATTTAGCCCGAACGGGTAATCCGAATTAGGGTCTGAATTTAGCCTGGACTGGTAATTCAGATCCAAGTTCATTAGAGTAATTGTCATTGTAGGGGATTTAGCCTGGACTGGTAATCCCGACAATACTCTATGAGTTTATATTACAGGGGATTTAGCCTGGACTAGTAATCCCGCTGTAAGGATGAGGTTCGCGGAAGTGTGCTCTCTGAAATGGAAATGTGTGCACATGTATACGAATTGACGAACCCGAAAATTGTACACTAAAAGTGTACCTCTGAAAAATCCATCGAAATTCAAAGAAATTCAACGGGATAAATATGGAAAAATAACAAGGGAATGGAAATCATGGTATTAATGAGCTCATCAACCATGATATATATTATTGGTACATGGAAATTATTGTACTAACTTGAATGTTGAGTTTGTGCATGTTAGGGTAATAATGCATTGAATCGATGTAGGAATGTTTATTGTGTTGTATTGAAAATATTAGGTAAGTATAATTCTTGTTACATGAGCTTACTATGCACAAAGTGCTTACACTGTTCCATTTTCCCCTGTTTTGTAGTGTTAAGAGCTCGGAGGTCGGATTTGGTCGGAGACACATCACACTATCAACCTCAGGATTTCGGTATATAAAGAAACTTTATTTTGGAAATCAATGGCATGTATAAGCTAATAAAGTAAATGTTAACGTGAAATGAATGTAAAGTTAGCCATTAGTATGGTTAACAAACCTGATTTTGAGTATATGATGACGTTATCTTATAAATATGCATGAATTTATCTTGAAAATATGTTGAATTGGTTTGGTTGATGTGGATTGGTCTCGATTTAATATTGCAAGGAAAGTTAGATATTTATAAAGGGGCTATATTGAATATAAAAAAATCGTAAACTCCGGTAATACCTCGTACCCTATTCCGGCAATGAATACGGGTAGGGGGTATTACATACAACCTCCAATTTCTTCGATTATATAACTTTTAAAAGAATAAAAAGCAACAAAAAAATAGAAAATAAATGAAAATATGGAGTCATATAAAAGATTTACTTACAATGCTTTTTTAAAATTTTGGAGTCATATAAAATATTTACTTTCAATGCTTTTTAAAAATTTCAGGAATATTTTATTTTTATTTAAATATTATTTGTTCTAATAATCTTTTGGCCCAATGTCAAAAGTATTATGTTGTAGGCATGAGAGTTTATTTTCGATCTTAAACAACCCTATTCTCCTTCTTCAATTATCAAAAATATTATTTGTAATAATATTAATTAAGAGTTAATTAGAATTAAGATTTACCCCTTACATTAAATTGGGTAGGAATAGGATACTAGGAATAAAATTTCAACCTTTTTTTGGTAGAAAAAATAATATTTAGTACAAACTACAAAACGAATACTCCCGAAAAAAAAAAGTTATCCTTCCATGACGGCGTGCAAATATTTCAGATTTTCTTGTAAGTAAAATCTGCATAGATATATGTAAGTATGTGTGTTTAAATATTACTATTATTGATTAGTTCTTACAAAAACATATGAGAATGTTAATGTCTCTCGCTCATCTCAAATAGACGACTGCTACATGAATGAATGATTCAGAGTAACTTGCAATAGAAGAAAAGAAAATTAAAGCTAGAGAGAAATACTTATGAAACGTAGGTTTATTATTACAACATAATTGTCAAGTAATCACTAAGTGATAAATTATTGTACCTTGTGGTGTAAGTAAATCAAGTAACTCTAGATTGATGTAATTAAAATATATATGAATTTTTCTCAATAAAAATATTTTGAAGTTCTTTGTATTAAATATCAGATTGTATTTTGCCTATTCTATTAAAAAAATAAGTAAATTAGTCATTATACATTAGAGCTAACAACAAATTGATCTTTTCTATTAAAATTTATTTATTTTTACTATTGAAAACTGACATAACTGAAAAAATAACCAAATAGTGACTTGTAATGTGTCACGTGTATCTCATGTTAAAATACAGAGACTAATTTTAAATTGTAAAAATGGATAAAACTTTTAACAAAAAGATCAATTTACTCTTTAATCTAACATATAAAGACTAATTTACCTTCTTTTTTTTAATAGAGGAGACAAAATACAATCCAACTTCAAATATAAAAACTACCTCATTACTTTTATTGGCCTTCTCACCTTGTAGGTTTCATTGCAAGTTATTTGGAACCAGGAATTGGTATGTAATTGCCAAGTTTTACTCCAACATTCATTCATGTTTCAACGCACTTTCCTCCTTGCAATAATGCTGCTTATATTAGCCATAACAGTAAGAAAAAGTAAGATCACCCATTCTTTTAACTTAAGACCTTTTTTTTTTTAATATTTTAACTTAAAGACTTGAGTATTTGATTTACTGGCAACTACTCCTTCAAATCTCCATTGTTTTTAAAGAAAAAAATGAGTGGCAATAATGCCCCTACCTGCGTAGATTATTTTGTTTATATTTATATTTATATTTATGTTATAAATGTAACAATAATAATCATCAGACTTTTGGTGTTTTACCATATTATGATTTCAATAAAACATAATTCTTAAAAACATGATTTGTGACACCCTACACGACCGAATATAGAGCACCGCAATTGTTGCTGAAGCAATTCAAACAATCAAACAATACACTTAAAAACAAATTTAGATTCAAACAAAAATCATTTTAGGCATTAATGTATCGTTATAAATGAAAATTGAAATCAAATGGCCCTAAAACGATGTTTGAAAACCCAAGATACAAGAACTGAGAGCCAAATTATGATTCTTGGGCCAAAATATCAAAACACAATGAGATAAGTTTCCTATATTTTCAAAATTTGGGTTTCTTACTTGTATGTCTTGAGACTTTAGCATGATTCGAGACTTGCATCTAGAAATCAATCTTGGGCACAATTTTGTTCATCCTATCCTGAAACATGCTCAACCTAACTTCAAAAAACATATTTGAAATCTTGAAATACAAAAAAGAAAAAAAAACATTTCAAGTTATGCAAACCTAACTTCAAGTATCTCCAAACATATTTGAAAGCATACCAACAAGTTTAACTTGCAAAAAGATGTCAGAAAACAAATATGCAAGTAAATGTATGAACTTAAACACACCATGTAACCCATTAAAATCCTTAACAAATGTCGGATAGAAGTTTACTATAGTTAACAAAATGTACCAACAATACACCATAGTGCCAAATAGTATGTTATTTGTATTAAATCCAAGTATTATTATTTGAATATGAGCTCAAAATCATCTTTTAAGTATCCAAATCCATTAAATACTGTTTTTAGTAAATGCAAAAAAAAAAAGTAAAGCAAATAATGGATTCAAATATTTGAATCTATAATACATTACTCTTAAAAGTAAAACTGATTTGGATAATAGATACATTCGAATTTTGAATATATCATCTTTTTTAAATCTACTACATATAGTAATTAAAATATTCAAACTTTTATCTGAATATATACAAGTCAGATATTTGCAAATATCTGAATTCTCACTCTCTTTAGCGTCTACAAAAACCCAAAAAGAGAGGGAATTCGGGGCGTTGGGTTGAAGCTTGTAACAAAGGAGATTTTTACCAAGGAAAAGTTTTCACGAGTGCAATTTTTTTTGCCGGGGAGAGGATGGATGACAATCATGAGCACTCAATTGCAATTTGTTAAATAAAAATATGTATTTGATATGGATACATTCAATTTTTATTGAACTTTGGAGTGTTATATCCTTGTAGTACTAAATGCAGTGCAGGTTGACTAGACTTGAGTTTCATTTATCTACATATTGCAAACATATCTTTCACTTAAATACATGAAAAAAGAATTTGAACATCTTGTTTAAATATCAATGAAAAGATATTTAGTGATTTAGGTGGTAATTATTTGTTCTACTTTGCCTATCATTAATTTAGATGGTTCCATTTTATAGTGGCCTCAGCCTTTCACTGATGATGTAAAATACAGGTGAACTCTAAGAGTTACATATTGATTACCCGTTTTAACAATTCATGAGACCAAGTTCTACGACCATATGATATCATGCAAAATGTGTTGAAGATATATGCATTGGCAATGGCAATGGCAACGGCAACGGCAAAAAATTTTCATGCTTTTATGTGCTTAAGAATAATGCTCTGCAACAAAACACTACGGTTCAAGTCCCATACAGTTTTCATCATTTTTCTGTCACATTAACAAGATTGAAGCAGTGTAATACCTGAACGCATGACTCGACAGGCAGCGGAGAAAGCATATGTGTGACAAAGGTAGATGAGAGGGTGAACAAGGTAGCAGTTGCGGCTAATGGAGCAGCCAATGCAGCAAAAGTAATGGCAATTAAAGCAGTCCAAAGCAAATGCATCATAATAACAGTAATGACAACATTCCCATTGAAAATACATGAGATAGCAACACGAGGATTATGGTTGGCTCATTTGACTCTTTTCAAATAGCTTTATGTTTTATACTGTCGTCTTCATACATGCCTTGATATCTCATTGAGAAGCTGTAATTTACATGTCTGCAGTTCCATGCCTGACATGAAAGATGGATAGAGTATAAAAGCATGTGTTCATAATACATGATGATGCAGATGGAACCATTTTTCTAGTTCCCATCTGATCTTTGAGTACAGTTTTGTAAAGATGAGCTAGATCATGTAACATAAGTGCTGATGAGCAGGTGGTGAAACCACATCATGTCAATGCTCTAGGGGAACTAAATTGGTTTTTCAATGAAGACAATCATGCATACATGTCTTAAAAAGTTCTTTTTTTAATACTAGTTTGTCAGAGTTGAGTAAATGTTAATTTGCTGCTTCGGCTGCAGGCAACAGTCATATGCAACAGATACTTGCTTAACCTGTACACTTCGTATGTATCATTTTAGCACTCCGATGTCATGTAATAAAAAACTCTGGACATGATTTGTACATATGATTAGGCAAACCCTAACAGTTGTGATGTGGTTTTAGATAGCTGAATTCTTAGTTTCAATAATCTAAAGATATCAATTTTAGTGATCAAAGATCAAATCTGACAGACCTCAAATATAAAATAAGTTGCTGAAGAGAAGAGAATACCAGTTCGTTTCTTTTTCTTTGTTGGATGAACTCTTGGTTCTTGTAGTAAAAAATCAAGTTCTGCATCAGATAGCAATCCTAATAAAAATTCAAGTTTGAATGATCAGAGATCAAACCTGACAACCAGGATGCTAAATTCTGTCTTAGGTTGTTTTTAAAATGCTGAACTCTTAGTTGTCGTAATCAAAGATCGAATTCCTGTGTTAAAAGATCAAACCTGACAATCTCAAATATCAAAAAAGTAAGTTGAGGCAGAGAAAGAGAATGGCAACTCTGGATGCTAAATTCTGATCTTTCTTAATTACAGTGAAATCTTTTCAAGAAGTATAATTAATGTAAAAAATATGGAGAAGAAGAATCCCATATGTAAAACCCCAGCCACCCACATAAAAAGAATTTTTTTGCGACTAGACTAAAGCGCTAGACATGAATTTCTTTCTAGTAACAAAATACAGAGGGGCATCAGTCACTAATCTATACTATACAATTAAATAAACTTTTCTAAAATGCTTGATTTGTTAGAATGTGGAGGTCGAAAGTCCTCCAATCGCAGACACGAACTTGCTCGAATTACATTCAAGACAGTTTCTCCTTTCTCTGTGTTAATTACCCCCAAGGTGCTTCCAAGAACATCAGCAGCCAGCCCTGTTTCTAGTAGACGCCCTGGCTCCTCTCCCCCATCATATATTAAACGTCCAATCTCACTCAGGGTAACCACATTTTCTACTATGATTTTGG
This sequence comes from Gossypium hirsutum, assembly GCF_007990345.1. Lineage (NCBI taxonomy): Eukaryota > Viridiplantae > Streptophyta > Magnoliopsida > Malvales > Malvaceae > Gossypium > Gossypium hirsutum. The sequence goes on along the minus strand of NC_053431.1, from coordinate 3,515,513 downwards.
CAAGGATATGACCAAGAAATTCAGCAGCTTTCGGAGCATCATTCACTACATCCTCCAATGTGCTGAGAACAGATTCAAACCTAAATGGACAAAAAAAAAAAACTCATAAAATAATGACCTCTGAAGGTTATAATCAATCAATAGATATCTACGTTAAATGGATACTTCATTCTCCCTAGGTACATATTGTTATATAATTCTCATACCCTTTAACAAGTTGATCTTGGCTCAACACACCATCATGGGACCTTGCCAGATTGACAAGTAGCTTTGCCAAAAGATGCCGTTCCATATCTTTCCTCTTGAAAGAGTCTGTTACCCAAAGAGCAATCATTGTCGGATGGAAGCTCTGAGAGTTCAAATCTTTGATGCACAAAGCAACTTCTTTCTCATCTCTAGCACTGAAAGAATTAAAAGAGAAAAGTGCTCAGTACTTGATAAAAGCAACCAGATATTAACATCAAAGGCTGAATAAAAAAAGGAGGGCAGCAGTATAAACATGAAATATGTACTAAAATTCTTAAGTTTACCATCAACGACTGCACTACTTAGCTTAAATCGAGCCATCAGAATCAGTATCAAAATCATGGAAGATATAAGCAACATACTTTGATTTTTTATTTTTTTTTAAAGACTCAATTTAAATCAAAATCCTATTAAGTTCCAGAAATTAGATAACTTACTATAACTTTTCAAGTTCACCATCATCAACTGCAGTACGCATTTAAATCAAGGCATCAGTATCAATATTAAAATCATGTAATTAGCCACATATTTTCAGTAAAACAACTTTCAAAACTCAATGTCCTTTGAGTTTTACAAACAACTAAAACTCTTGAAAATTTTGCTTCTAAATAAGTGACAAGACTGCATTGGAACAATTTAGTTGTAGTCACATCATTAGATTAACTACCAGCATATTTGATATTAAAGATCCTAAAGCCAAACACATTTTAGGAGCAGTTTTATATTTCAAGTTTCTGCCCGACTAAAATGTATAGTCTATAAATGCAAATGAATGTATTTGCATTTACATACATTTAAGGAGTATTTTGAGTGAAGCCTGATGTTTGGCCTCGTGCAGGAGATGCTGCAAGAGGTCTATTTGGGTTCCTCAAATCCCTATTACTGAAATTCATGCCAGGTTCCTGGGAACTCAACTGGTCATAAGCAGCTGGCGCTGCAAATCTCTCTCTCATATCTCTTGGCATGAATTCCTCTCTAGAACCATAATTAGCCCGCTCTGGTAGAGAACTAAAACCATTCAAACCAGCAGCCAATCTTCTTGAATCTCCAGAAATAGGAGAAACATCAGCTAAGGGAGTACTTGGCATTGCTGGCGGTCCTCTAAAATCCATCCCTCTAGCTAGGCCACGCTGATGGCCCAAAGCAATAGAATCATCACCGACTGGTCTTTGAGGCAAGGGAACTAACAAATTCCTAGTCTCAATACGCAGCCTGTCATCCATGCGAGCATCCTGAGCCCCAAAACCACGGAGCTGAGTTGGTGACCCACGGAAACTACCTACCTGAGGACCAGGAGAAGATAACACAGATGCTCGTGGGCCAAAATCCGAGGGTGCCCTTCTTGCAGCAGGATTGATGCCCGGACCATGAGCAAGCCTACTGGCTTGTGCTTGTCGCTCTTGAGCGGCATCTCTGTGCACTTCTTCAATCTTTTTAGGCCCGTCAACTTTCCTCCTCTGCTGCCACTTATTCTTTCTCAGATCAATAGCATCTTTCAACATGAACCTAACCCTAGAAGATAATTTCACATTGTTTGACAACTTAGCCATCCTCTCAAAATAGGCATCCATAGACACCTTTGCTTTGGGATGGTCTATCATTTCTCCAATCGTACTCATTAATTTGCACAAAGCCTCAATATCTTCTTCATCAGGATTCTCATATTCACCAAGTAATTTCTTGATGCATTCATGCATGATTTTCTCAGTTAACATTTTCTTCTTGTACACCTCTCCAATAAGTCTGATGTTACCCAACATTCGTCTCCGTGCCTTGATTCTCTTCTCCTCTCTTTCCTCCTCAGACCGTTTAGCCTCACCCACTTCCTCAACTTTATTTGCTTCTTCTTGCTCTCTCTCCCCTCTTTCAAATTCCTCCTGGCACTTGTTCAGCAGCAATCTCTTGAAAGTAATCTTTTCATTGCCTTCACTAAAATCAGGCAACTCTCCTGCCAGATGATAACAGAAGTTCGCATACATTTCACAGAAAGTAGGCTCCATCAAAGCTTTGTCAAAGATTTGTGAGATGACACCTGTGAGTGTAACTGCATTGTCAATGTTCACTGCTTTTACTTGCTCAAAGAGTTTCTCAAAGTTTTGGGGAGTTAGTTTGTTCAAAATGGCTTTTAGTTGCCTTTGCTTTAAGGTTTCCTCATCAGTAACTTTACCCATTTCATACTTTCTTGCAGCTCTGTGCATCATCTGTAATGGTGTTTGTGGTGAAGAAATCAACCCCTTCTGCGAATAGTTAGCAACAAGCTGCCACCTGTCAGTATCGGGACTATTTCTTGGCATCCCTCCTTGCAGACCCATGGGGTGCATTGGTCCAGCAAGGATCCCTCCAACAAATGGCAGCGATGTTTGAGCTCGTGGGTGCCTTACAATGCCAAAGTTACCTCCCTGGGCAGGCTGAAAACTTGCAGCAGCACCATAACTAGGATCAAGACGCATATCCCTTCCTGACCTAAAAGAACCAGATAGTTTCACACATCTCTCGTTATCAACCATTCCACTACCACGTCGATCTAATCGAGATCCACTAGATTGCCTATCCATTTTTCTTCTAGGACTAGGATATGAATCACGATCAACAAGGTGCGAGCCATTGACATTGGGAGTCATCAAGGGCTCTGCAATATCTGAAGCAATCTCAAAACCTTGTGGAAGATCAGTACACTGCTCGGCAAACTTAAGAAGGAAATCTCTGGAATACTTCTTTGATATATTCCCACTTCCATCTTTCTCGATATTTATTAACCCTTCATGAGCCTTCTCGCCATTATTAGAAGTTTCTAATTTTGGTGCACAGCTGTCAGCAGCATCTTCCCAATCATCAAGTTGAGCCTTATCCTGTGCAAGTTTCTCACTTCCTGTAGAATCCACCTGAGGGGACTCATGAGATACCAGCTTCAAATCAACCCCAGTGCAATTGCTCTCTGCACTTGCTGAAGGTACGACTGTCTCTTTCTTTTCCTCGGGACTTTTAAAAGCTATGTAGCGATCAGAAGTTGTCCCGGCAGCATCAGCCTTCTCAAGAAATTCTTGTCTTTTTTTCCTCCATCTAACTGAAGTACTCTTTGTCCTACTGAGATCTGGTGCAGGTTTGTCCTTTGAACTAGGTACAGGAACACCACCTCCTTCATATTTTGATGATGAATCGAAGAGACCAGTAGTTGTGACCAGAGTAGACTGCTGGTCAGATGCACCAGATTTAGTAACAGTGACCTCATTGCTATCGACGGCTTTTGCAGATGCATTGGAACCAAAGGTGATTACAACATGTGAACTTTCAAGATCTGTAGATTTGGATACTTTAGAGGAAGAAAAATCCATACTATCAGAGACTCTCTTATTTTCAATGCTAGCCCCAACGTCTTCATCAAGCATTGGACGTGCAGTAACAAAGGTAGGAACAATATAACTGGTAGTTGATACCTCCAAAGCAGAATTCTGATCGGATTCAAGCTCCATAGATTTCAAGGGATCCTTAATTCTATTAATTTCAGGTTTCAGTTGCTCATCAAGCTTGGAAGAACCATCTATATTAGCATGCTGAACCATGTCCAAGCAATCAACATTACTGCCAGTACCAGAAACTTCAGATGAATCAAAGGTTAAGCCGTTTCTCTTCCTGTCTGTCCTCAGATCTATAGAAGAAGTTGAAGAACCATTAATTGATGTTAACTTCTTGGTAGGTTGTGGCAAAACATAAGCAGCTGATGATGATGTTAAAGCTGTTTTGGCCCTTATAGTGTCAGAGACTGCACTGTCGGAGGAAATACTGTGTTCTGCAGTGTGGGAAGCCGAGTAGGATGTTGACATGGACTGTCAAACAATGTGTAAAAAAACATATAAATAGATGCAAAAAAAAATTACACGTGCAACAACAAATAAAGAGAATGAAAATACCTGATTTGGTGGCTGAATATGTCCTTCCTTACCCGGCTTCTTCTGATAATCTTTTACAGAGTTAGAATAGGTCAAACTGTCCCTCCCGCTGTCATTACCAACAACAACCCGGCCTGACTCCTCAGACATAGCAGCTGGAGCAGAAGATACGAACTCATCCAAGTTAGTTGCTTGAACTCTTTTTGTTGCTGTAGCTGGCAATGAATTGGATGCTAATGATTCACTTTCACATTTTGGCTGCTGTACAGAGCTCTCTTGACAAGTATCCAAATCTCTTTGAGCCTGAGATAAGCTACCGTCACTAGATGGTACTGAAGGTTTTAGTGATCCAACCTTTTCAACAGCGGGCAAATTAATTGATAAAGATGAATCTATCACCTTTTCTCCAGCAGAAACAATTGCTGGCTTGACTGTAACCAGTGTTATGCCTGATGAAGCAGAGGATGCTACATCGTGAACATCACATGCCAGTTCCACACTTGGTGATTCTAAAGTACCATGTTTAAGATTTACAGATTTATTAACTGGAAGTGAACCATGGGCAGCTGCTGAGTTCATATAAGAAATGTTTTGATGACTCTGGCCAACAGGATAATTAAATCTCAGCCCTTGGGCATTTGGTGCTACTGCTATCTGGCTACTAGACAATTGCAGAGTATTTGGTGGTGGATAAAAGATGGAATTGGTATTGTAAGGATCGGAATAATAGTTGATTGAATGAGGAGCAAATGATGGAACTGGTTGGAATTGAGAAGGCACAATAGGATGAGACCTTGGACCTGATGACCCACTGTCTAAATATGTATCTGTTCGTTCATTAAGCCTTAATTCTTCGCGAGTCTCAGGGTGTGTAATCTTGACAGTAGTTTTTCGAGGAACACTGAATTTCCCTCCTTGCTGTTGAGGATACTGAGGGGCAATGCCCATTCCCAAGTTGCCCAATTGGGGTGCAAGCTGACCACCCAAAGGTGGCGTGAAACTCAAGCCCTGACCCTGATGCATCATTCCCTGAAGTGGCAATGGGTGAGGCGAAAGACCTGGGACTAAAAGTTGCTGCTGCATCACCTGAGGGTCATTTTCCATTGGGATTGGCATACGCACTGGCATCTGGATTGAAGTAGCACTTACACTCAGAGACTGAGATTGAATCTGGGGATTACTCACACCAAATTGCATGGGAACCTGAGGTTGGTGATGAAATGGCATTTGCATTGAGGCCATGGGAATATTAAGATGAGATGACTTCTGTGTCTGGTTCGCAGGGGGTCCTGCGGAGGCTTGTACATCTTTTTTGACCATGGGCATGGAGTGAGCCTCCCCAGAATTAGATTGGCCAGTTGCAACTGAATCTTTTCTTGGTAGCTGCTGCCAAGGAACAGTAGTGGGCAAATTTGACACAGATTTAACAGAAGAACCATGGCATGCCTGCAGGTAAAAATGCCATTTAAATATATAAGTGAATTCCTAAGACTCCAAAACTATATCAGTTAAAAAGCATCAGATCATGAACATGGTAGACCAACAAATGTGATGGCCCCAAATATCTCGTATTCATATTATACTTGGTTTCTACAGAGTATTCTGCATTGTAACATTTCATGGTTCTTGAAAACTAAGCTGCATCTTTTTTATGGAAAGAGACAGACCTGATCGCGTTTCTGCTCATCCAAATTTGGGGGTGCTGAGCTAGTTTGTGCTGGAATCTAATACAGATGAGAACACAAGACCTGCTATTAGAAACAAGGCTTCAAATGGAAAATAGATGGAACACCAACATGAATAGTTAGATACCTGCATTCCATTCATTGAACCAGGACTTATGGACCCAAACTGTAAAGAGAATGCTTGGGATGCATCTCCTGGAGTTAATCCATAAGAAACAGTTAAAAGCATATAATTAGTTACATCAGCTTAAAGCTAGAAATGATATCATGGCAAGCGAACAGCCAAAATACTACGTAAATTGAAGATCCCCAAGTTTTCATGTAATCGAGGTAGTTTGATCTTATATACTTAGAACACCAAACAGAAAACAAACATACCCTTTGTGGGGTGTGTGGAAAAACTACTGTCAGAACTCAAGGAGGCAGATAGAGAAGTTGGAGCCTTCGGAACAGCTTGGGTGCTTCCCTGATTGGCAGGTGATCCAACCGGCTTGGCAACACCACTTGCAACCAGCATATTGGATGCTCCTATCAACAAAAATGAACATGAATGTGAATAACATCAAGATGATCCTAATTTATTCAATTATGAATCTAAAATCGGAAACAAGCTTAGGAATTTTGAATCATACCTTGCAATTGGGGCTGTACACGTGCACCAGTTTGTATATTACGAGCAGCAGAAGCATTACTAGACTCAGTAGAATTTACAGCCGGAGTATGTACCCTAGGTTGCCCTCCTTGTGCATTGTTAGACTTCTTAAAACTATAATATCAGGATCAACCAACAGAAAAACGATCAGCAATCCACAAAATCTCATAGAAAACCCTAAATTAACTGGCAATTAAACGCAAAGAAAAAAAAACAAAGCAGAAGTCGAAAGCCTAAAGCATGATGAAGAATTTCGGTTACCTTCGACTGGAAGATGAAGACGAAGAAAGAGACGATGAAGGGGCGGGACCACCGCCAGCCCCCTCACCGTAAACGCCTGAGGAGGTCCGCTGCTGCTGATTAGAGCTGGCGGATCGCCCTAATTTTCTGTACTGTTGTTGCTCACTTTTATCTGACCTTGATTGCTTGAAGGACATATATCCCACCCTTGACTCCTCCTAATTCCCCTCTTTTTTTCCCTTTTTTTTTTTTTAATTTCAATATCTGCATCCAAACAGATTGAAAAAATCCAAATGCGACATTATAAGAAGAATGCAATGAGAATTGAATAATTAGGGTTCGATCGGCTGAAGAGAGTGCGTACCTTTGATATTCAAAAGAGTGTGCGATACACACAACACAGCAGTACAAGCAGGATAGAATTAGAATAGCGAATGTCGGTTTATTTAATAAAAAATTTAAAAAAAATTTAACTTGTTTATTTAATTATTTAATATTTAATTTAATTGAGGGCTAATATATATATATGACAAATGAGGGCTAATATATTCATCAAACATGGCAGGGAACCTTGTTGGAGGTTGCCAAAGGTGGAACGTACGAATGGTGTAAGGACGTTGGAGACTGGTCACTCCTCATAGGATTTGTTCGATAGATTGAAATTTGTTCAACTGTTGAAGCTTAGCTATGTTGAAGCTGAGCTATGGGAAGCATACGATGGATTATGACAAGCTTAGAATAAGGGAGCAAGGAAGGTGATTATTTTGGTAGTTCAGAGGTTGTTCATATGTTATTGAATCCTATGTTAGAGATTTTACATTTTGCAATAGCTCGAAATGTCAATTATTTGATATAAAATCAATGCGAAGTGAAGATACAACATGTCTAGAAGAAAGGAAATAAAGCAACAAATATATTAGCTAGATAGGCCTCTAATAAGGAGATAGGATTCAACAGTTTCTTACAACCACCTGGTTATGTTTTAAATCTTATTCATAATTATCTAAAGGGTTTGACTAGGCAGTATTTGAATGTAAAAGTTCATTTTTGTCTTTTTTTTACCAAAAAATATATATTATTTGGTATTTGAGCTTTGCTTAAATGTTTAATTTTGTATTTGAGTTTTTTTAGTGTTTTTTTTTTTGCCTGAATGAATTACTTTAGTTTGGTTTAATGTTGAACCTAATATTTGAGTTTTTTTACCCTAATTAAGTACTATTGAGGGGGTTGACTACTTCGAGAGAAGCCTTCCAAGTGTCATCTACAAGACAGTCGATTGGACACTCAACAATGTCAATATTGTCCCCGTGGTTGGGGTTTTGTCTCCCTCCTCCATCGAAAGCCTAGTAAGATTGATAAGGGAAAGCGGCTAGATTAGTGGAGATAAGACTTACAAGACTTGGAGGAGATATCAATATAGTGTGTGATTGATTTTGTAATCACCTACATATGAGGTAACTCAAACCACCAATATAAGGGATATAAACCACATACTTACAAGTATGGTACCATTTGAGCTACATGAACCATACATGGCTCTCAACGAATGAGGGAGACAAAACCGCGACACGAGTAATACCTTGGCATTGTTGGAGACTCGACTAGTTGCTCGATGGAAAATACTTCAAAAAATTCTCCCGAATGAATCGACACCCTCAACCAGTACCTATGTCTTTTTTACTAAAGCATGCATGTCAAACATTCATTGGGCCAATTGATATCATTTGGTTTGGTACCAAATTGAACACTAGCACCAAATCTAGGTGCAATTTTGGGACAAATAAAACTCAAGTACCAAATGGTATATTAACTTTTTAGTTAAAAATAAATAATTTAAAAAACAATCCAACCAAATGACTATATAATTAATGATCTATTTTTTTAATAGGTTAAAATATGTCACACGTCCTCATACTTTTTAAAAATTTAGAGTTTAGTCATATTTTTATTTTAGGAATTTAGTTCCAAAAAATTAGGTATATTTAAAAAAATTAGGGTTTTAAGTCATTTCATTTGAAATTTAAGGAAATAGATTGATTTTGGGATATGTGGCAAAAATGTTCCAGCAGGAAGCATTTTCGAGTGAAATAAGAGGAGAGAGGGGGAAAACGCCCTCTCTACTGCCATGTCACCCAAATGATTTCTACATTAAACTTAAAAAAAATATAGTTAGCTTGAATTCTGAAAAGTCAAAAATCTCGCAATAAAGTTTTCTGAGAACCCAAAAATTTTGAGATAAAGTATTCTGAAAACTCGATAATCCTAGTATAAAGTTTTCTGAAAACCAGATTTATGTCCCATCTTTTTTGTGGCAGAATAAGAATATTATCTTAAAAACTTTTTAGAAAAATGCTTCTTAAAAGAAACATTTTTTTGACTTGTCATGTCCAATCTTTTTCAACGTTTTGAAATATGTTTCATATTTGGTGGTAGAGTTTCCTATAAAATGAATATTGATATGGAGAAGTTTTCATAGTTAAATTTCGAGCAGAATATTTGCATGTTAAGGATAATATTGTTAATATTAAAAATCTGAAGTTCAAAAAAATCGACCCAATAAAATAAATTAGTTTTAGTAAGTAAATTTGGTGTCGTTGTTTGAATTTGGGTAATGAGTACTTATTTTTGTATAATGTTTTCGTTTTAATTTTATATTAAACATGTGAAACAGGTTTTGTTTTTTAAAGATAAATATACGAATTAGAGTCGTTATTTATTATGACGGTCAAATTTGTGACACCAAAATTAGGGTTGTTTTGTATCAGTCCAATCTACAGAATTGACTTTCAATCAAAGCATCAAATTGAACGAGTTGCTATCAAGAATTAGAAGGAAACTCTTGATTTCAAGCCAGATGAGAAATTAAAGCTTGAAATATAGATATCTAAGGTTAATGAACCCTATTAGAGACGATACATTTGAGCTCAAAAGCGACATGAATGCCAAGTTGATGTTTGATATGTATTGCTCAACTAGAAATGTTATATTTGAGCTATATGCTCAGTTTGTCGATGTAGAGGAAGGTGGTCTGAGTTCGACAATAGCTCAAGTTAAATTGTTTTCGGAACAATAAGCAAAAAGTCCAACCACACAATTGTTCGATGGTTTCACGATATTGTTACAAAGCTCGTATCAAGGAATGCCAAAATCATTCTTGGGAAGGCATTCCTCGATTTCAGCCCTTAATTTCAACTTTGGCGTACAATCGGGGTTAGTAGGTACCTTGAGCACAGAGACCTCGATACGACATTTTGTGAGTGCTTTTGATTTCAACTTTAGAACATCGATATTCTATGTTGGAATTACTTATGTGGGTCTGCCATTAAGTTACACGAGTCAACAATCCATAAGTAATATTGGTCTTAACGTAGGGCTAATAAGAACGGATGATGTTTTCCCTACAACCTATACCGATGAAGGGACATCCAATCCTAGACATGAAATCATAATTGGGGTTGATAAAAAAAAGGAAGTTGAAATTGATGACAATTCAATCCTGGAGTTCGGGCCAGATGGTTCAGAAATTGCATTATTTTCTGAACCGGAGAACATTCCTATTGAACCAGAAGAGAGTGATTTTGGCAGTGAAGGTCTGGACAATACTAGAGGAATCCAACTAGCTTTTATGGTGTATGAACCTCCACCTCACGTGCTTAATGTCGACATTAATGCTGAAGATGAGTTAGAATTTCCAGAACTTCCTCATAGAAGATCAAGCCATGTGAGTTATTTTACAAATTTTGATGATTTACAAGTTGGAATAGAGTTTTCCTCCAAAGATGTTGTTGTTGATGCAGTAAAGCGGTATAACATAAACATAGGGTCAATTTCCATTTTACAAAACCGCAATCCAAAAAAAAAGAGTTGAAATGCGCAATGCATGAAAGTAGATTTCTATAGAAAATCATGACATCGATGAAAAAGAAGATGGAGTTTTGGACAATAAAAAAATATAACGTTCCACATACTTGTGTTGTTGCAGGTATGTCACAGGATCATCCAATATTAGATTCTAACCATATCTCTGACATTGCCTTACCTATGGCAAAATATTTGTGTTATTGTAGGTATGTCACAGGATTATCAGAAATTGGATTCTGACATTAACTTTGACATTGTCTTACCTATGGTCAAAGTGAATCCTCAAATTCTCATGCTGGTTTTAATTGCTAATACCTTAGTGAGTATAATTACACTGTGTTGTACTACAAGGCATGGGTTGCAAAACAGAAGGCAATTGAAAATATGTATAACAGTGAGATAAATCATATAATAATGTGTGGTAATGATTGAAGGTACTGAATCAATACGTCTCAAGTACTGTCATCGATCTATAAATGAAACCTGCGTATCATAAAAATCGAATGGTTCAAGATAACAAAAATTTCCATCGTCTTTTTTGGACATCCAAGCCATGCATTGAAACATTTCGGTACCTTAAGTCATTAGTAAAATTGAAGGCACATTCATGTACGGGAGATATAACTATCATTTGTTGTTGGTTGTTGCATAGGACAATAATCAGAAAATATTGCCAATGGCTTTTGCAATTGTTGAACAAGAAACAAGTAATGCTTGGGACTTTTTCTTGACTAACTTGAGAATGCATGTTGATTCGCAACCCGATATATGCGTTATTTCTGATAGGGCACAAGGAATAGTTGTGATTGATCGATGTGGAAGCCTATGAGATTGTGCACACCATAGGTATTGTATACGTCCTATCGGGTAAAATTAAATGGGCCAATTTCACAAGGATGATGAGCGATAATATGTTATTAACATGGGTACATAGTGAATATTATTTTATATATCATTCTGTGACATATACATTGTTTGTATTCATGGATATATTCTTTATTTTCTTTGATTGGGTATGAGTTTATCCAACATCGATTCCATGGAATGTTGGAGAATTTGCAAGCAATAAACAAAAAAGGGGTTGAATACCTCGATAGGATACCCAATAAACAATGGACTCAATCATATGATGGAGGTTTACAGTAACGGCATATGACAACGAACCTAGCGGAATGCATAAATTCAGTATTGAATGGGATGTGCCATTTGTTGATAACATCAATGGTAAAAAAAAAAAACATTTTCTGCTTATCAGCCTTGTTTCCAAAGTGAGCGGAAAAACATGTTGGACAAATAAAGGGCAGACACATTTGGTATGAAAAAGTGAGAAAAATATGCCGAAAAATGCAATAAGAGCAAATTCTATATCTGCAGTGTATTACTCGGGTCTGAATGAAATATTTTAGGTTAAGGAGTTCCATAAACCTAACAAGGGTATCATCAAAAGATCGTACCATGTATACCTAACACAAGGACCTGTGACTATAGGAGATTTCAAACATGTGACTATAGGAGATTTCAAACACTATGTTTTTCATGTGCACATGCAATCTCGGTATATTTGGATTGCATGAACTATGTTGATGAAGTGTACAAACTAAAACAAATATATAAAGTATGGAAATCTACATTTGTATTGCATGAACTATGTTGATGATTGTCTATTTCGAATGTTCCATTCGAATTTCTACCTAATATTAAGGTGCGTCGCAAGCCAAAAGGTCGATCGAAATCTAGTCAAATATGCAATAATATGGATAATTGGGAAAAGATAGACCAATTGAGCATATGCGGCTTTTGTAGAAACCCAAGACATAGTAAGAAAATGTGTCCACATTTGGGGGCAACGTTCAGGCGAGGGTCGAATTAAAAATTAATTAATTAAGCTATATTTTTACATTTTTTATAAACATACAAAAACTAAATATCTTCAAGCTCATTGATTTAACAATAATTGAATATCTTGAAGCTCATTTGGTATAACCAAATGACTCACATCATTGTTTCACCTGTTCAAATAATATTTTATTCCAAAAATATAATAAAAAAATATGATAATTGAATTATTAAATGAATCTCACCTTATTACGAATGAGAATTGATAAGGGAAGCTGACTTGAGGACGTAAAAATGGTAAGTGGTACCATGTCCATGACTGCAGGAGTATATAACCATCAATTTTAATTTGTTGAGATTCAGTTTCTCGACGCATCTCTTAATACAATGTAGCCAAGACAATTAATCCCCAAGTGAGTCGCCCAAATTCTTTTAGGTTGATTAGTTGCAGGAACCACCTTAAATATATCAGATTTCGAAATTTATCTAGCATTAGAAGACCCCTGGTTAACTTCAGTATGAATACCTGTAACATCCCAATATAGGCCCTAGTCGGAACAGTGATTTTGAGACCACGAATCCGAGGCTAAGAAAATTATTTTATTTATATTTTAGTGTAAATTATTTTATTTATATTTTAGTGTACTAGCATAATTATATAGATACATGAAAATTTTGATGAATTAATTTTAGCGATTTTGAGTTCAATTGTGAAAAATGACTAAATCGCATTAAGTGCAAAAGTCCAAATTTGATAGAAAAAGAGTGTTAATTTGTCGTGGACTAATTTTGTAGGCTTTTAAAGGGCAATTAACCCCTTAAAGACAAGGGTGACCGGCCATAGTAGTATAGGAGACAAAAATTTTGGTTTAGGTGAATTAGGTGGACCTATTTGACTTGAAATATTATAATAAAAAAAAAGATGATATCATACTTCATCTTCTCCATTGTTCCACAGAAAATTTCAGCAAAGAGATGGGTTTTTGAAGCTTTAAATTTCAGCAACTCATTACTCACACAAGTAAGTGATTTCCTTGATAATTTTTGTACTTTTGGAATCCCCTTTGCATTAGCTTTCTTTTGAGGGGACTATGTTACAAAATGGTAAATGTTCTACGAAGTTGCCATGAAAGGGTTCATGAGGTTTGCTAAGTTTTGGTGGAAAAATATGAGTCTTAGTTGTCAGATAAACAACTTTTATGAAATGTGTTAGCATAAAAACACCTAATTGAACCATTTTGCAAAGTTTGTGAAATTGGTAATAAATGTATGATATAGATGGAATTGTAAGATGCCATAAGCATAAATATTATTAGGCTAGGCTTGAATGATTAGAAAATGCGATGAAAATCGAATTACGAGCCCGATGGGAAAAATCGTAATTTTAGTAAGGTTTAGGGACAAATTGCTCATTTTGCCCTAGGATGAGATAGGATTAAAAAGGAATTAAATAATGTATTGATATAGTTATTTTACTGATTTAGACCCAGATAAACCAAATCCGAAAGTTGACTGAGGGAAACGAAAGGTTTCGGAGTGATCAAAGCCCAAATCCGAAACGATCACCAGGTAAGTTCGAATAGCTCAAAGTAGACTCTAATGTACTTAAAATGTATATTCTTGATTGTATAAATGTGGTAAATGCCTATTGCATGATAATTTATGAGATTTGATTAAGTAAGTAAAATGCATATAAGAATGTCCCGGTTGAATGAATAGGGTTACTCGATGGAACATCTCGAAAATGAATTGACGGTGACAAGGATCTAGCCCGGACAGGTGATCTTAAAGTGATCTAGCCTTCCGAAGAATATGTGTGCCTTAAGGATTTAACCCGGACGGGTAATCCGAAGTAGGGTCTGAATTTAGCCTAGACTGGTAATTCAGATCTGAGCTCATTAGAGTATATGTTGTTGTAAGGGAATTTAGCTTGAACTGGTAATCCCGACATTTACTCTATGAGTTTGTATTACGGGGAATTTAGCCTGATTTGGCAATTCCACCATAAGATGTGAGGTTCGCGGGAGTGCGTACTCGAAATAACCCCTTGTATGAATTGACGGGAAATGAGATGTCCATCGAAAAACCAAGAAATTCAATAGGACTAACATCAAATTTAAATTGGGAATAATGATGTGATGAGCTCATCTAGATATACTATTATCTTGCCATGCCATGAAACTAACTTAGTGGTTGAGTGCATGTGATATGAAATCTATTCTATACTTGTTTGGATGGAGTATTTACTATGGTTATATGTTAAATAGTCGGTAAGTTTACTTTCCCATTATCCGGACTTATTAAGCATGTTAATGCTTACCCTCTTTTTATTCTCCCCTGTTTTACAGTACTTGTGGACTCTTGAGGATTGGAGGACGATTGGAGCGTTAATCACACTATCGACCTAATCCTATTTTAGGTATTTGTGAAAGCTTTTATTTTGTTATAATGGCATGTATAGGGCTAGACTAGGATGTTTGATTTAATGAGAAATTGGTTATATATTTTGGCTTAAGTCAAAAGCCCTTCATTTTGTATCAAGCCTAGAATAGTGGCTAATATTCATTTTGGTAAATGCTTATAATGTTCTTTCTATGGATGAATTGGCGTCCATTATGATAAAATTAGTATATTGAAATGTTCTTGTGTAGGTTGTGTATAATGAGTGACAAATGGCTTGGAAATGGCCTCTTTTGTCCACACGGGCAAGACACACGGGCATGTGTCTAGACCGTGTGTGACACACGGCTCACTCCCATGGGTGTGTGTTATGGCCGTGCGTCCCTTGCACTTAAAATTTTTAAGTCACTATTTTACACGGGCAGGCCACACGGACGTGTGCCATGGCCGTGTATTAAAGTTAGTATTGTACACGGGCGTGCGTCATGGCCGTGTTTTAAAGTCAGTGTTGCACACGAGCTAAGGGCATGGGCATGTCCCAAGCCACACGGGCGTGCGTGGCCACATGGTCCATACCCACACGGGCGTGTGGAGCCTTAAAGCATGAATTTTCCAAGTTTTTTTGAGCCCTTGGTTTGACCCCGAACCACTTTGAATGTATGTTTTGAGACTCTTAAGCCAAATTAAGGGACAGGTTACTTATAGAACGAAAAGTTTTAAATTGATCAAAATTTTATGGCCCTATTTCTTAAGATTGGTTGAGTTTAAGTTTGGTAGCACCTCAAACCCTGTTCCAGCGCTGGATACGAGTGAGAGGTGTTACAATACCTGAACGAATTATTGTCTTTCAACCACACTAAAAGAGTTGTTAAGATGTGAGAATTTATTTTTTAATCATTTCATATCTATCCAGTTACCACTAAACTTGTCTGACATATTTCCCAATAGTTGGTAGCAAATTGCGCTTCAATCACCAACGGGCACTACCCCCGTAACGACTGGCCCATCAACCGGTAGGCCGAGTTGTAATGTCACATGCTCGAGTGTAATCATATACTCATCACACGGAATATGTAATGTGTATGTTTCAGGTCTTCATCTTTTCAGCAAAACACTGATAAGTGCAGGCTCCAATTTAGTCCCGCCGAACATATAGGACACATGTAAGAATCTCACCTCTTCCAAGTATTGTTCACTAACACGCGGTGCTCTTGCACTTAAATTGTGTATATATGTTTCAATAATTCAATTTTTTTCTTGATTATATAAACATAATTAACAACTTAATAATTATATTAATTAAAATAAAAAAATATAATAATATTTTTTTACCATTTATAATTGGACGTTGAAAAATTTTTTGTGATACAAACGAATTAGAAGCGTTGACATTTTTAAAATCTTTAAGATGATGAAAATCGAATAAAATCTAAGCATTTGCAAACGGTTAAGATAGAAAATTGATAGAAGAAGAAACTGAGAGAAATTTGAAAGATCGGAATAGAAATTTAAGAATAAAAGAGTCGAGAGAGTTGAGAGAATGGATGAATAAGATTGAATGAAAAAATTGAAAGTGCAAAGGGTGCATATAGAAAAAAATTTAGTTGTTGGGGATCTTTTTTTCAATAGTTGTTGGTTCCAATGGTTTAAAAATCAATGTCCCTGATTTTTTAACTATTGTCGTTCCTATAGTTAACATATATATTTTTTATTTTTTAAAATAAATCCTATGTAGGGTGTCGGGTGTCATGTGACACCTGCGTACCGGCAAACTACTTATTTCTTTAAATTTTGAAAAAAAAAGCCTAAAATCCTAAATATTTTTAAAAAGTGGCATATATGCCTTATTTTCCCATTTAGTTCTTCTATCTTTTAGATTTCAAAATTCAAGTTTAACTGTTAATACTGTTATATTTTGTTGTTAAATTTAAGTTAATTACAACATCATTTTTGTAA
The DNA here is from genome assembly GCF_007990345.1 of Gossypium hirsutum. Lineage (NCBI taxonomy): Eukaryota > Viridiplantae > Streptophyta > Magnoliopsida > Malvales > Malvaceae > Gossypium > Gossypium hirsutum. The sequence goes on along the minus strand of NC_053431.1, from coordinate 3,498,750 downwards.
TTATATGGCTAACAAGTGAATATTTTTTTATTTCAAAATATTCACATTAACAATATTAACAATATTAACAGTTAAACTTAAAATTTGAAATCTACAAAATAAAATAAAATTTCTAAATATAGAAATATAATAACTAAATCTTAAAATCTTAAAAAATACATAAACTTATGACTTATTTTTGTTAATACATTATGTAAATTCAACTGAATTAATCACATGAATTAAAACTAACGCGCATTGAACACAAGCCCAATCCAATAAATTTATTAAACCCATTGCTCTACCTTAAACCCACCATGTTACCGAATTAATCGATTATCCACATCCATCGATTTAATTTAAATAATATCAATGAAATTTGTTGCGATAAATCTGTTCAGTTATTTTCAATTAAAAATTAAAATTAATTAGATAAATGATAAATTTAGTCCTTAATATTTATATCTTTTGTCAAATTACCTCTTATTATTGTTTGAGCAAAATTTAATCATTAACTTTAAAAAAACAGTCAAATTGCTTTTTTAACGAAAACACTGATTAAAATATTAATTTTTTAACAATATTAGCCTGACAATTCGCCTGAAAGCCTACATATACTTCATACTCACATGACATTATTTATCTTTTTGTCACTTTAATAAATAATTTAAAATTATAAAAATAAAAAATAATATAAAATATATGTCGATTGACATGTTAAAAAATTAATAAATAATTTGATTTTTTATAAAAAATTATGATTAAATTCGACTATTTTTAAAATATTAAAATTTAATTTAATTCAAAAAATAATAATAACCAAGAACATGTCATCATGTCTCTTTTATCAAAGGCTAGGGAATGGATGGCTGATATTTGAATAGGAGACCTAATCCTAAATTATTCATTGGTAATTAATAAATCAACATTCAACCTACCAAATCAATTTTGTTTTAATATTGAACCGACCAACTCAACACCCTTCAAACAGTATGGATCACATGACTCTTTTTTTTTATACTATATTTGTGCGATGTACCAATTTATTTAATGTTTTGTATGGTTTATTTTTTTTATTTTATAAGATATTTGTGTTCACGTATTTAAATTATTTAAATATTTTTCATAGTAATTAAAGAAAAAAATAATTATAAAAAAATAATTTTATATAATTATTTTTTCCTTTTAAATTTAATGTACAGTTATAGGTTGTGTATTTAAAAGGGATAGTTCATCTGGTTCAATGGTTTGATATAATGGTTTGATATAAGATTCATATTTAGGGTGAATTTGGGCGAGCGGTACGTTTACTTGCGATTAGTGTAAAAAATAGTGGTAACAGTGATATTAGATGCTATAACATGAGACAAAAAATAAGCTAAACGCATCGCACCCAATCACCCATCCAAACTCACCATTAATTAACTAGAATATATATATAAAGTAAAAAATATTTGAAATTTTACTCTATTCTATTTTAGAGTATATTATTTGGATGGTCACTCAACTTCAAAAATTTTAAATTTCATCATTTACATTTTAAAATTTTAAAATTTTAATCGCCCACCGTTGAAATACTTAATAGTAATACTGACTTAATTTTTTAATTAGGGTAAACTGCACCAATTATCCTTAAATTTTGATTAAAATTATGTTTTGGTAACCTAATTTTTAAAAGTTACATAATAATCAAATTGTTACATTTTGATCCCTCACTTATTAATAAAAAAAATCTAAATAAAAATTTCAAACCGAGAATAATTATCAAATTTTGAGTAAAAAATATTTAACCCATTAATTTTTATTACTTCGTATTTTAAATAAAGAACATCGTTGAACAAAATATACAACTAGGAAAATGAAAGTCAAAATCTAGTGGACCCTACACTGAAATCATTCACTCGTGTCTGCTTGTGAAGATATGCTTTTTTCTTCTTCTTTTTTTCTATAGGTAGTCTACAAATAAAATTAATTTCTTAAAAAAAAATTAATTTAATATAAATCAAAATATATTTAGATTTAGATTAAAATAAATTTGGGTAAACATCAAATCTAAAATCATTACGAAAAATTTAATTCTTAATAATTATGTATTTTGTTAATTTGACATTTGTTACATATTTATAATCATTGACTCGAAATTTAGGTATAGTTTAAATCGCTTACCCACAATCTGGTTGGGCCTTATACCAGTTGAATGCGTGCAGGTCTTGTAGTGGAGGTCTGCTAGAAGAGCTTCCAAGGGTAATTTGCAGTCTTAATTTGCATATATTAAGGAGTTCGCGTGTGGAGGCTACGAAGTATAGTAAGCAAACCAGAATAGTACACTTTTCTAGCATACATAGAGCATACCAAGAATGTCAACTTTATGAATAGTAATCATGTGTATAAATATTCAATTATCCCCTTCAACGGGACACAACGGAAAATACTCAACATCCTTTATTTTTAGCTAAATTTGATTCTCAACATTTTAAAAATAGTCAATTCTCTATTTTTTAACAAAAATAATGACTAAAATGTTAAAATTTTAAATATGAAAACATGTGTGGCAATTTATTTGTACTTCATGTTATTTTTCGTTTTTGAATTTTTATGATTTTTTTATAACTTCAATTTTTATTTTTTTTTTAAATTTATATGTTTTAAATTATTTGTTGATGTTGTCCTAAAGTATATATGTACTGCCATGCCAACATAGTTAAAAAAGTTAATATTTTAATCAGCATTTTCGTTCAAACCAAACTACCTGACCTTTTCTAAAAAATAAATGATTAAATTCAATAAAAAAAGTAAGAACTAATTTAACAAAAATTATAAACATTGGATAATAAATTGATCAAACTGAGAAATTTAAACTCAAAATAATCTTTTAAAAAAAAATCAAACATGACATTTACTTCCCAATATTTGATGTTTTTCTTAATTTTCTTCTTTGTTATTTTAAATGGTGAAAGGGATTTATGTCCTAAAAAAACACTCTTTAGAAAATGGTCAAATTTGGAGGCTCATTTGCTATTTAGCCATTTATGGTGGGTTTTTTTGCTATAGAAAATAGATTGAAACAGACAAGACAGAATTTGGATTTAATTAAATAATAGTAAAATATTGACTTATTGAATAGTTTATTTATATTCTTAAACGCGCAAACTATAAAAATAGTAATTTTTGTTTGCCTCAGATTACATTTTAGTCATTTATGTTTGAAATGTTATGTTTTAGTCACTTACGTTATTGTTTTGTTACGAAGTGGTCATTCTACCCTTAAACTCCGTTACCTCCCTAACGACAGTCCTACATGACAATCTAAATGAGTTTTAAATTTCAACTTAGATACCTAGTTGTTAGGATGAAAACCCATTTGAACTACCAGTAGGGCCGCCATTAGGGAGGTAATGAAGCTTAACGGTAGAGTAACCACTTCGTAACAAAAAAATAACGTAAGTGACTAAAACGTAATAGTTCAAACAGAAGTAACTAAAATGTAATATGAGATAAATAAAAGTGATTATTTTTATTGTTTACTCTTTTTATTTAAAGCTCCATTCGAAATTCGGAAGAATTTAAATAGAAAAAGTATAAAAAATAATTGGATAAAAAATAGATTTATTTAAAATATGAATAGTGCTGAAGTTTAAATATTTAAAGTCTAAGTTAAATTTATGACATGTTATTTTTTTATATATATTATAGTATGAAAAAATATATTAATGTTCTGATATGAATACTAAAAATATGTAGAGTATGTCTCATATTTCAGCATAAATAATGTGTGACGTCATGACGTTGTGACGTATTCCTCAATTCTTTCGGCTTTACTTTTTTTAGTTAAACATTGTTTTAGTTTCTTGCTTAAACTTTGATTAGTGTAGATTATTTCAATATTATTTGACCTACAAATTTATCCTATAAATAAATCTTCTACAACCCTAAAAAGATTAACCCGTAACACATTTAAGTATTAGTTTTTACAAGCTTTCAGAGAATTTTGTATTTAAGTTTTGAGGGTTTTTATTTTCAAGTTTTAGGGTTTAATTTTTATCTCTGTCTTTGTACTATTCATTGTTGCCGATTTAGTGAAATTGTTTTTGCCTATGATTTTTTATCCTCTTTAGAGGAGTTTTCCACGTAAAATATTTGTAATTGATCTTTTCAATTTCTTCGTTATTTTTCTTTTTCGTTACTTACACGTCCCCAAACAAAATATATATGTTAAACTGTGTATGTTTAGATCTTTAATAAAAGAATGTACATATAATGGTAACAATATATAAATTATTAAATATTAATTAAAATTAATTATATTTTTAAAATGGATAAATATCAAAATTTGCATAAACTTTGATTTAATATGCAATTTAATACATAAATTTTGATTTTGTGCAATTATAAATATGAAAATTAGACTGTGATTCAAATGTACATATAAAACGCTAATTTTGATTCAATCGTACACGTTAAAAAAAACAAACATACCAATTTACATTTATATTATAAATATGTAAAAGTAAAATGAAGTTATACCGATAATTGTTTTAGTTGTTTGTGAAAATTGAATCAAATCAACATTTCATGTATAAAATTATACAAAATCTAAGTTTTATGTATGACGTTACATATTAGACTAAAATTCATGTATAATTTTGAGATTTGTCCCTTTCGAAAATAAAAAGGGCTAACTACAAAATTAGTCACCAAATTATGGGTGAATGTTCATTTTGGTCACTTAACTAAAAAAAAAAGTTACAACTTGGTCATTGAACTATTCTAAAGTTTTCTTTTAAGTCACTGCGCTATTAAAATTGATACTATATGGCTTTCGTTATTTGCACTATCTGTACTAATAAAAAACTCTCATTCCTAATCTTTTCTATAATTCAGTTTTTTTCATGAAATAGTTTTAGACGTCACAAATTTGCAAACCAAAATTCAAGCACATTTTTTTCTTAGATCACCGATACTGACAGTCAGATCGATTTGGATCTAAGGTATGTTCTTCTACTCGTCAATAGATATTGATCCACCATATTGATTGTCGTTTTGAGCTCATTAGTGAAACTTTAAAAAAAAAACCTTAACAGCCATATGATCTAATTAAAATTTTTTGAACAATTAAATGAAAACTTGCAAATACTTCAATAATTAAATTATATTTTTTTAATTAAGTGATATCATTAAATTTAGATAAATATGTACCAATGTAATTCAACTCCAACTTCAATACTTAGAGACGTAATTGCATGACTTTATTGGTTTTGAAGATTAAATTTTCAAAGGACAGGCAAGTTTACCTACTTTTGCTGATTTTTAATTGAGAGATGCGATTTCCTTCTACACATTTCCATTGATGGGAATTGTGGTTCTAGTTTTGTGTGTTTTCAGTCTTTTTTTTTTGGTTTGGTTAAATTTATTTATTTTCATTAAAAATATATTATGTATTTAGTATTAAAAATATTTCTAATTTTCAAATAAAATTTAACTATTAAATAATTTATGTAAAATGTTTTGAATAAAATAGTCATAATAATAAAATATTACATTAAAATAATTATAAACATGAAATTTTAAGTTTTAATTTAAATATACACATTTGAAAAACATTGCAAAATTTGAGATTCAATTAGATTACTTAAAAAACTAAAATCAAACATCTAATAATAATTATGATCATAATATCATGATCTCATACATACATATAACATAAATCGTATGAAATGCATACGTATGCATATTTATACATATATTTATTTCTATAACATAACATAACATATAAATTATACAAAACTAAACTTACTTTCCATATTTCTAAGCTTACCCATACGAATATATATACTAAAATTTACGTCTTGCCTACATAATGCCCTCGGGTTCAATTTTAGAGCCCTCAATCGGCCCTTAATCTGGTCTTAAAATAGGTCAAAAAGGCTAACATAGCCTACTTACACAAGCCGTGTAATCGCACATAGCCGTGTGATGCTAGACAGTTTTGAAAAACAATACTTTCTTTTGTAGTTTTTTTGAGTATCAATTGAAGTTTCGGGTTAGTTTCACACACCTGATTGCTGATCTGATTGACCACACTACTAGAACTCACAAACCCTACAATCATTCGTTAAATTATACCAATAAATTAATGAAAACTCATCTAAAATCACATCCTTAAATTGAAATTTTTTATCTTAATTTTTTGAATATTTGTAAAACTTTTAATAATTTATATAATTAAATTATTTACACCAATAAATTAAACAAATTAATTATATTAATAAATTATTAGTCTAACTGATTCTACCATTAATCCGATAATTTGTGGAAAGGTCGGAAAAAAACGATGAAAAAGATGATTTTATGGGGTTCCTTTTGTCGTTTTGGGATAATAAAACCCGTGTCCTTGTTGAATCAGAGAAAGTCAACTCTAAACTTAATATCTGTTACCTAAGTCCCTAGTTACGGTTGGGAAGTGAAATTCAATGAATTTTAGGCTTAGTATTTAGATTGGTACTTAGTAACTGTTCTCATGTTAGTTCCTAAACTTCTTTTGGATCATATTGGCCCCTAAAATTAACAACTGTTGCGTAGATTAGCCTTTACAATTAAGGGATAAATCTCAAAATCATATATGAACTATGGTTTAATATGCATTCGTATACATGAACTTTGAATTTTGTATAATTTTGTACATGAAAATTTGATTTGATACAATTCTTGTAAATTATTAACACAATTATTGATATAACATTATCTTATGTTTGTATATTGCATACATAAATAATTATATTTATCCAATATAAAAATAAATTAATGTATTTATTTTTTTTAAATGTGCATGATTAAATCAAAATTAAAGTTTCAAATATACATTTGAACCATAATTAGAGTTTCACGTGTATAATTACACCAAATTAAAGTTCATGCATACAATTACACATTAAATCAAAATTCATGTATAATTTTGAGATTTATCTCTACAATTAATGCCGTTAACTTTTTTTATTTATGGCAAAATCAATCAATCTTATAGTAACACGTGTATAAATAAATAAATTGTTTATATCATTTAACTTAATAAAATAAAAAATATATATATAAAAATATAAAAAAATTATATAAATTATTTTAAGAATTATAATAAAATATTCAAAAAATAATTTCATTACGATGTCTTCTAGCTTTTCGTGATGTTTTTGATTCCTCTCTTCATCATCCATCTAGAAGTCTAGAATCAATTCCCTCTAACTAACCACTCACTCATCTCTTCACCAAATGGAGGTCAATTTTGAGCCCAAGGTTTCGAGCACTTACCAACAACAATTTCATCTCCAAATATTTGTAAATCCACATTCAATTTTTTTTTTTGTCCGAAAATATGCAAAAAATCCTAAAGTAAAAAGGTATCATTATAAATGCCTAATAAAAAATCTAGAAGAAATTCAAGCCATTTGGCTTCTTATTTTTTGTTTTGTTCAAGGCGGTGCCAGCTTCTGGGTTGGCTGTCGCCCGCCTTTTTCCTTTCCCATCAACCATTTCTTTCTTTCTTCTTCTTATTTTTTATGTTTTCTCTCTTTTCAGTTTGCAAATTTATTTCGTAGATACAATTGTTGTCTTCACAAGTTGTAATGGACAGATGACGGTGCTTATCATCTGCTAAAACTCCACCTGCCACTAATAGTTTTTTATTGAAAAGTGGGTGGTTATTCGTCAACTTCTTAATTTGTTTATATTTTGAGAGTATTTTAGAATAATAAATTATTTTACGTGCTGATTTGGACTCGTGTTGTTTTAAGTTCTATATATTTTTTGTTTATTTTTCAATTATTTAATAAGTCTTCAGTTTTAGAAGTTTTTGTTTACTATTGTAGCACGTTGTTTAGTTTTGCTTATACATGTAATATTAGTTTTACAAGTAATTTTAGGGATGGTTTTATTGTCATCCTCTCTAGTTTGGTGAATGTTCGATTCTTTTTGTCGATTTTTGCTTGCAGCTTTGGACCATCTGGGGCTGATTTCCTTATCGTATTAAGTGCTTGCAATCACTCTTGATATGTCGTGTTTAAGTTGTGACAAAACCAATTGTCAACTTGTCATAATCTTCTATTAATGCCGAGACTAAAGCCTTTGTTATGTTGATGAAGCTTGTCCTTCACCATCTACGACGAATATTTGCTATTTTTTTCTGAATTGTATGGTTCCATTCATTGAATGAATTAATGGATTTACCTTTCAAAAAAATTCTAAATGAAATAAAGAAAATATATTAAATTGAGAAAAAAACCCCAAAAAATTCACATTTTATATATTTTTAAACTCGTACTTTCTGGGTTTTCATTTTCTTTATACAAAGTTTGATTTGTATGAACTTTCTTTTTCTTTTCCATTATTTTCCTTCAATTTAGCTTTTCTTTCTATTTTTTATTCGTGAAAACTCATTTCATGGCTTCAACCCATAGTAAATCAGATTTTTTTCTCTTGATTTTATTATTTTCTTATTTAAAAAAAGAGATAAAGATTACGTAGAATCATAGTTTATAAGAAAAATAGGAGAAATGAGAAGGATGTCTAGAAGAAGAAAACCAGAGATTTGCAATGCAAAAGTAAAAATTCAAGATTAAAATATTATTTAAAAAATATTTCAAAAAAAATATTTGTATATGTTTATAACTATATAGATAAATAAACAACCCATGTTACAATGATATTGGTCCACGTCACTAAAACTTTTAAAAAGTAAATGGGGTCAACCTTAAGGACTAATGTAAGTAACGGTTGTCAACTTCAGGGACTCGTATGATCCAAAAAAAAGTCCAAGAGCTAATATGAGAAAAGTTGTCGAGTTTAGGGGCCAAACAATTTATTAAGCCTAAATTTTATTATTAGTCCATATGTTTTGTATAATTACAAATTTATTTTTTATATTTTAATTTGGTCATTTTTAGTTTATATTTTGAATAAAAAGACCCATTCAGTCCTTCTCAAATTTGATATTGAGCAAATTGGTCCCTCAAAAAAATTAGAATAATTTAATCTCTATCAATTTTAAATATGAGGAAATAAGGACAATTAATCGCGACGTTAATTTTTTTGGGTCAATTTTACATAAATTTGATTGGTATAATAACAAATTTAGCTCATAATTTGCATATTCTATCAATTTAGTCGTGATTTAACAAATTGAACCTACAATATTTTTGTAAATGTGTAAATGATGAGGTTAAATTTGTTGATTTTTTTAGAATGAGGACAAAATTAACAAAATATGCAAACATCAAGGCTAAATTTGTATTATACCAATCAAAATTATGCACAATTTAATAAATACATTAATGACGTGATTAATTGTCCTTAATTGCTCACTTTTAAAATTGACAGTGATTAAATTGCTCCAATTTTTTTTTTGAATGAGACTAACTTGCTCAATTTTAAATTTGAAAGGGTAAGGAGAGGTCTTTTTACCTATATTTTTAAAATTTGAAATTTCAATGTTGATCAAATTGTAATTGTTAAATTTTGTTATTTCCAATATCTTATGCGTTAAACATATTCCCATGTGTGTGATGTTATATATTCATAGAAAGCGAAGGTATTTTAATTAATGAATTTAACGAATATTGCTTGAGTCAATATCAAATTTTCAAAATTTAAAAAGCAGTATGATTAAAAATAATCAAATTGGAGAACAAAGACTAAACTCACAAAATTAAAAATAATCAAATTGGAGAACAAAGACTAAACTCACAACTTACTGGACCAACAACATAATTTGACCTAACTGATGTAACTGTATTGTTTGGACCAAGACTGCAATTTCAAAATCGAAGTCTATAATTGACTAATTCAAATAGTACAATAACTAAAATTGACCAAATTAAAGCATATGGACTAAATCCATAACATACATATAGTACAAGACTAATAGTAAGATTTGATCGAAATTTTTCAGCTGATTTGACAAAAAGTGTTTTCAACTAGAAATTTTTTTTCTGCAAATCACCTGAAAACACTTCCATTCAAAAATTGATCTAATCTCATAATTTTTTTAAAAAACGATCTACTCACGTAATTTTTTTTTACATTTTTGAGTAAATTAATTTAAAATTTGTTGTAAAAATTTAATAATATTCGATATTTTCACCTAATGATTTCATTTCCATGTCATAATTTCTTTATAAAAAAGCTAGGTGTAGCATTGGAAAACTCATTCAACCAAACCCGAAATCAAGTAAAAACAAGTCACTGTTCGATTGTAGAGAAAAAAACTATTCATTTCAGAGAGAAAAAAATTAAAGAGTGAATTTGAGTTGAAACTTGGATCCATTAATAGGAATTTGTTGTAAATTTTAATAATATTTGATATTTATTATTCACAAGAAAAGTTGATGTAAGATTTATGTTTATAATTTTAATGGAAGTGATTAAAATAAATAAACTATGTAATATGAGTGTCCATTTTATAAATTCCTTTTAATGCTTAAAATGATTTTTTTTTCAAGATCCCAAAACTTCAATTTTTTCAACAAAATAAAAAAAAACAATTTTTAAATATCGAATCAGTATAAACGTGGGAAATTTTTTTATTTTTAATGTTTCTATTATAAAAAAATAAAAAAATATTTTTAAAATATAAAAAATAAAAAAGATACAAAAAAAATTAATCAAACAAAGGATTGAATTAAAAGAGAGGGGTGCAACACGATGACTTTCCATGAAGTCATCCATTTTAATATTACTCTGGCCCAAATATGCTTAATTACGGAATTCTGATGTGATTCGGTGCATTAATGTTGGTCTGATCGCATCCTAATGTTATATGGAAAACCGAAATAAATTTGTTATTTTTGAATAAACTAATTATTATTGATTGATGAAATGGTTGGTGTATTTTCATTGATGAAATATTAGATAGATAAATTCAACATTTGATAGCTACAACGTTGAAATTTTAATTTCCATATTCGTTCAATGAACCATGTAAATTTCATGTGAGTTTAGCAATTTGACTCTTCTCAATTTCAACTCTTTTAAACTTTGAATTCTTCCATCTCTAAACAATATTAAATAAATAGAGTTTATATCATTAGTTTTTTTAATAGCATGAGAATTAAAAGATTATCACTGTTTGAGTCTTAGTTTGATTAGTACCAATATAGGAAGACATGGGTTTGAGTGCGCTTCAGTGTATTATTTTCTTATTTATGGGTTGGGGAGGGCCTATGAATAGCTCTAGGTACTGTGTCAAAAAGAACAGTTATGATCAGAATCAATAATAAGATTGTTCAAAAAAAATTATCATCCTTTTTTTTGTTTAATTTTGTAATATTTTTATTAGGAACAAACCATGAGCTTAAGCAACGAAATTAAAAAATTTCTTTTAGGATTCGAGAAGTGATGAAACCAGTTAGATCATTTGTTTTTGACTTGATCGGTCCATCCGGTTTGATTGAATAAATTATTAAAAATAAAAAATAGAAAAAAATTGTTCAACCGGTTCGACTGATGGTTCAATCGACCTTTATTTCAGATCAATACCCTGATCGATTCTTGGTATTGTCTGCTTTTGAAAACAATGAGTCAAGGTTGACGTATTGATACTTTAATTACCTAAGTTTGAGTTCTATCATATAAAAATGTCTAAATAATTTCGAGTTTAAGTTCCACAATTTACAAGCTTTGTTCGAGTATAATTCAGTTTTCAATTTATTGTGCTTCATATTGAATTAATTTTAGTTTTAATTGATCGGACATGCATAATTTGCGATGTAGTTTGTTATTGGAAACTCCTTAATGAACGTTAAATTATGTTATTAGTCATTATACTATGTATAAGTTGTGAATTTAATCCATGTACATTAATTTGGTTATTTATAATCTCTATGCATTTTAGAATTTAAAAAAAATTAGTATTGATTGAATGACAACGATAACCACTAAACTTCTTAATTTAAGTTTTGTTATTTCCAAAATTTTACATGATAAACATATCATATATATAATATCATATCAGTTTGTTATTTTCAAATAATACATAACAAAAAGTCAATTAATAGATTTAGTATTATTGTTTCAGTCGGGACTAAAATTTCAAAAATTGAAAATTACAGATACTGAAAATGACCAAATCGAGAAATATAGACTAAATTCATAACTTATACATAAAAGACTAATAGCAAAATTAAACCAAACATATTTAACTAATACCGTTTGAGCCAAAATTGAAATTTTAAAATTTGAAAAAAAACACAAGGACTTAAATTAACCAATTTGAAAAATACATGACTAAAATTTACCAAACTAGAATTTAAGAACAAAATCCACAATTAATTTAAAATACAAGCACTAATAACAAAATTTGACCCAAAAAATTCAGAATAAATAGGGTAAACTGTACTAGTAGTCACCCAACTATTAATAAATTTATTTTTTAGTCACCAAACTATGAAATGTTGCAAAGTGGTTATCCAACTATTCAATTTTGTCTTTTTTTATCACTAACGGGCTAACGTAAAAATAGAAACACCAAAAAATTCAAGATAGTTGGGCGACCAAAAAAGAATTTACTAATAGTTAGGTGATTATTTTATAACTTTTCATAGTTAGGTGACCAAAAAACAAATTTACAAATAATTAGGTGACTATTTTGTAACTTTTCACAGTTATATGACTAAAAGAGAAATTTACTAATAGTTGGGTGACGAGTAGTGTAGTTTACCCCAAAAGTATAGCATAAATGCATAATATCGCGGTGGTCAAAACTATCAGATTTTCAAACTACCAATAGAAAGAAGAAATCGAACTGAAAATCTTCATTTTCATAATATGAAAACTGTCTGCTAAAAACAGTGGATTGCTCAAAAGCATAATCGAGTTCCAATGAGGTAAAAAGTAAAAGCATAAAACCGCCATTAATTTAAAGCTTTGCTTATAATTTCGCCTCTTTGTTTAGTTTACCATCGTGGGTCTCTTCAACTTCCATTCACCATATTCACTTCATTTCTAAACCCAATTTTGATTCTCCCTTTCTGTTTTTTCACCATTGACGATTCATTCCTTCGATTGGGTTTTGCTTAATTTTCCCATTTCTAGGGAGATACAGCCCCATAATCGGGTTTAAAATCTGGGTTTTCTCTTTGTTTTTAGCTTATGAAATTCCGTGGAATGAAGTGTTTTTACTATTTCAAGCGCAAGTCTCGAAGCAAGGGGAAAATATCAGCCCCGGAGGAACATTCAGGGGTTGATACGGTCACCAAGTTTTCATCATGCTCGGCAGCTTCGCCGCGGAGTATACCGGAGTTGTACGAAACGAAAGGTCACTGTTTGCGGGTATTCTCTTTCTCAGAGCTTAAACAAGCCACTCATGGTTTTAATTCGTTGCTTAAGATTGGCTTTGGGTGTGTCTATAAAGGTGCGATCAAGCCTGTTGATGGAAAAGGTGAACCTGCCGTGGTTGCTATTAAAAAGCTTAGCAAGAATGGCTTGCAGGTATGGTTTCTTTTTTTCTTTTCTCTGTTTGGGTAGGTAGAAAAAACAAAAATGAATTTTAATTTCCTCCTGTTTGTGAAGTTAGGCCATATGTGCTGTTATTGATGAGTAGACCTGTTAATGTCCGGATTAGTTCGAAGGTAACCACGTTTAAAATATGAGCACAACTTCAATATTTAAAACTAGAGCATTTCATTTTTTTTAAATTTATAATATTTTATATTATATTATTTTTATATATTATATAATTTATAATTCATAAAATTTAAATTTATATATATAAACATTAAAAATGTAAAAATAATTATATAAAACTCGAGTGTACAATCGTTTTGGCTTAGCTATTTATATAGACGAGTTTAGACAAAATTTCAATGTTCAATTTGGTACTCTCAATTAAGTATCCATGTTTTATCTACGGAAGCACACGTGTCATCGGGGGCTAAACCTAATTTTTTTTTGAGAGAATCATTATTAAGTTATATATTTTTATGATAGCTAAAATATAATTTTACTATTTTAATAGTTTATATATTTATAATATTTGAAGAACTAAATTAAAAATTTATCATTTTGGGATTGTAATTTTATTATTTATTAAATTAAAATATTATAAAATTTAAAGGTTTAAAAGTGAAAATTTCTATTTTAGGGTCCGGGATCTTGCCACCCTAGCACCGCCTATGGGTGTCAATATAAGTTGATGTTTACTTGTGAGAGAGTTGCAAAAATTTAAGTAAAGAGTGCTTGACAGTTTTATCATTATATGTATCTTACTTTGGGAAGCCATTAAATGGTTTGACTTTCATTTTATTATAGAACTTATGATTCAACCATCAATTATGGGATTCAATTTGCCAATCATTCAAAAACTGTTAAGGTCCTGTTTGGTGACGAGGAAAATGGAAGAGAAAAAAACTGTTTTCTTTCAACATTTCTTGTGTTTTGTGTTTGATCATCAAGGAGAAATGGATTTTCAATCTGTATAGGGACATAAACAATGGGTGGCTGAAGTTCAATTTCTCGGTGTCGTCGAGCATCTGAATCTCGTCAAGCTCGTAGGATACTGTGCTGTCAACGGAGAAAGAGAGATTCAGCGTCTTCTGGTATACGAGTTTATGCAAAACAAGAGCTTAGAAGATCATCTTTTTGGTCAGGCATTCCCGACGCTTTCTTGGGAAACAAGATTACGGATAATGCTCGGAGCAGCCGAAGGATTAGCTTATCTGCATGAGGGTTTAGAAGTTCAGGTTCCTGTCTAAAACATGACCTTTGTTTTGCTGGTCATCGGTTTCTGATTGTCTGCAATGTTACCTTCGGGATTTGAATTTACGGTTCTTTTGTTCTCACAATGATGCTAGGTGATATATCGAGATTTCAAAGCTTCAAATGTCTTACTCGATGAGAACTTCAATCCAAAGCTTTCGGACTTTGGGCTCGCAAGGGAGGGGCCAATGGCCGGGCATACACACGTTTCAACGGCCGTTAGTATTCGCTATTCTTTCTCTTTTTGAGGCTAATTTGTAGTGCTGATGATGGTAATAAGCTTTGTTTGTTTGTTCTTTTCTCTTCAGGTAGTCGGGACTTATGGTTATGCAGCTCCTGATTACATCGAGACCGGACATCTTACTGATAAGAGTGATGTATGGAGCTTCGGTGTGGTATTATATGAGATTCTTACTGGTAGGCGGTCGTTAGAAAGAGGTCGTGCGAAACCGGAGCAGAAACTCTTGAATTGGGTGAAACTCTTCCCTGTGGACGGTAAGAAGTTCGGGTCAATAATGGATCCTCGACTCGAAAACCGGTTTTCAATCGGTGCAGCTAGAGACATTGCCAAGTTAGCAAACAGTTGTTTATCGAGAAGTCACAAAGACAGGCCGAAGATGAGCTGTGTGGCAGATAGACTGAAGCAGATAATCCAAGCTCCAATTGAAGTCTATGATGAGGATCTAGAGAGCCCTGAGGTATCTGATACCGAACCGGAAAACAAATCGAACCAATCGAATGTTTCCGAATCGTGGAAAAGGCGGATGGCACACCTTGCAAAACTTGGTGAACATGTAGAAGGTGCAAGTGGGAGGAGATTGATGATGTTGCAGAGGGCCAAAGTGCCTTGAACTTCCCTCATTTTCTAATGGTAGATTAGTCCATCACTCCAAGTGTTAACTCTACCTGTATAAATATATATATTATATAATTTTCGTGTCCGTTTTACAGTTCATGAATACTAATTAATTTAGAGTTCATAATTATTTTCGTATTTGAGTTTAAATATTCTCTTCTTACGAGTGGAAGCGAGTGACAACTCTTCCTAATTAATGCATGTATAAGAAAATAGAGGCAAAACAAAAATAAAATAAAATTTAGGAGGTTAAAATTAAATTGTAACTTTTACGATATTAAAAATATAATTTCACTATTTTAATAGTCTATATCTTTATAATTTTTAAAAGATTAAATCAAATTTTTATCATTTTAAATGGTCAAAATGTAATTTTATCTTCACTAATTTAAAATTTTAAAGGGTTTAAATGAACTTTTTTTCATTTTAAACAGGTCGAGGCCCTTACCAACCCTTTAGCTACCCTCTTGTAATAAAATATATTTATTAAAAATATATAAAAATATATTACAATATATATGTTAAATATTTAAAAATTATAAAAAAATGAAATTTGATTTTTTTAAAAGTAGATATGAAATAGGGTGGATGAATTTTTTTTGAAAAATATACAACTTTTTAGACCTTTTTATATGTTAAGTTATTTTTTCGAGTTTGGATGTTTATCTAAAATTTGGAAAGGTTTAAGCAAAAAATTTAAGTCGGTTTAAAATCTAGATTGGACTCAAGATTCAACATTTAAGGCTCGATCCTAGTTCGAGGCTTTTTTAAAAGTTTGTGATATTTTATATGTAATCTATAATACATAAAAATTAAATCTATATACTATTATGATGTAAACATTGAAAAAATGATAAGATAACTACATATAAAAATTTTAATAAATAAAAAAATAAATTGTTAAATATTAAATTAAAATAATATAAATATATTTTTAATTTTTTTAAATAATATGGGCGAGTTTAAAATAGTTTTAGATTAATTATTTACAAATATGGGTAGAGTTAGATAAACTTTTAAACCCATATTTCGAGTAGAGAGAAGTTTATATAAGTATAAATTATGTTAAAATCATGCATAATCCTGATCTGACCTATTAATACTACTAGTACTCTCTGAAGAGTTAAACGACAGGCTACAAATATGTTTTATTTTTAAACATAATAATTTATTTGACCTTCCAACTTAAAAAAAAAATCATTTTAGGCTAGAGGTGTGCATAGGCCGGGCTACTCGGCCCGGCTCGAAGGTCCGCCCGAAAAATGGGAGGGTTCGGGTAAAAATATAGGCCCGAAATATTGGTTTGGGCAAAAAAAAAGCCCGTTTAAAAAACGGGTAGGGCCTCAGGTAAAACTTTTTTGGCCCGGGCCCAGCCCGAATTATATACTAAATATATATTTTATTTTTAATCATATTTAAATTTCATTTTTAATTTTAATATAATCACTTTTTATTATATTTTTTTATTGTTTTAAGAATTGTTTTAGTCTCATTTTTTATTTGTTTCTTGTTTTAATATTTATTTTTATATTTTTAAATGTATTTGATTTATTATATTTTAAAATTTTTTATTTAATGAAATAAGCTAAAAAAATTTAATATGGGTCGGGCCAGGTTCGGGCTTAACAATTTTATTTTAGGCCGGACTTGGATAAATTTTTAGGCTCATATTTTAGCTCGGAAAGGGCCTAGGCCTAGAAAACGGGCCTAAAATTTTGTCTGAGCCCAGCTCGGGACATGCACACCTCTATTTTAGGCTTCAATTTAATTTTTTTGCCTTCTTTTTAGCCCTTAAATTTATGTTTTTTTGTAAAATTACCCTTAATGAAAATTTTAATGTTTTTTTTAGTTTTGTTGACGTAAATTTTAATTAATTTTTTAAAATTTTCAATAGTACTTTCAAAAATATTAATTATTGAAATTAATATTAAGACGAACAACTCTGTAAAGCGGGGAAACTGGGAAAGGTCCGTCCGATCTGGCTTGGATCGGCTCACAGCGTTTTTTAAAAAGAAAAAAAAAATTGAAAACTACGAACATCATTTTCGCCTCAGTATAAATATACACTGAAACAATAAATTAACCACCAAAAAATATTATTAAAAATATAAAATAAAATAAAATAAAAGACGCTAGGGATCTCGATCTCGATCTCGATCCCGATCCCAATCTCATTCTCTCCGGCGACACCTTTCTCTAACCGTTTCCGGTGAGATCTCGAGGTTGGATCCGATCTCGACCCGATTCATAGTGTCTCTTTGACCTAGATCCGAACCACCATGGCTCCAGTTTCTGCTTTGGCCAAATACAAACTTGTTTTCTTGGGAGATCAATCTGTCGGGAAAACCAGTATCATCACTCGCTTTATGTACGATAAATTCGATAATACTTACCAGGTATTTCTCTCAATTTTCTTTTTTTGACTATCCTCTCTGTTTTCTTTGCGTTCTGATTGCAAAATCACCTTGGATCTGATTCGTTCTTCCTTTGACTCTTTGTTTTTTTTTCAATTTTTTTGGTATATGATTGGATTTTAATTTCTAAGGTTATATGTGTCTCGAATTTGTTAAACAGGCTACCATTGGTATTGACTTTCTATCGAAAACAATGTACCTCGAAGATCGGACAGTTCGGTTGCAGCTCTGGTAAGACTTTGAATTTTATCTACTGTGTTATGGATTTTGTTAAAATGTGCCTGTAGCTCCTGTACTTCTCGAAAATTAGGAATTTTATCTACTGTGTTATGGATTGGGTTTGGGATCGGGAATTTAGTCCCTGTATTTGTATTTCGATTGCTAGGGACTAAATTCCTAATTATCGAAAAAGTGCAGGGACTATAGGCATATTTTAGCCTATGGATTTTTATGAGGTTATGTCTAAGCTTTGCGTGCTATTTTATACCCAATTCAGCTTCTTTTAGTTCGATGCATGTTTATATTTCTCTTCCAATCCTTGCTTCGTTTATATATGTAGTTGGTGTGATCCTTTACTAGAGAATGCATTTTGTTGTATATCGTAGTCGGCATCGAACTATATTATCAGCATTTCTAAATTTTGGTTTGTCTCATCAAGGGTGCATTAGTGTTTAGACATTAGACGCTGATTGCCAATTTTTGGTTTCATCTTTTAGGTGGGTAGTTTACTGCCAGGTTTTTTAAGTGTTGTAATATGATGTAATTAGTAACACTGTTACCTAGGATTTAATACAGGGTATATTGATGAAACACTTTCTCTTGGGTGTTTATTCTTTCTATTCATTGATAAGCTTTCTTTGTTCAAAATTTTTGTCAAGATTGGTATCTTTAATCTTTATCTGCTTAAAACGTTATTACAGGGATACTGCTGGACAGGAAAGATTCAGGAGTCTTATTCCAAGTTACATTAGGGATTCCTCCGTGGCAGTCATCGTCTATGATGTTGCCAGTATGTTATCATTTTACTTTCTTGTTCTGCTATGGAATCTTCTTGTAATGTATATTTGTTGTATGTTTCTGCATGTTTGCATGGGCAAACATCCCCATTTTGTGAGATTGCCGACCTTAATTTTGATGGTGTAGGTAGGCAGTCCTTCCAAAATACTACAAAATGGATTGAAGAGGTACGAACCGAGCGCGGTAGTGATGTTATTATTGTGCTTGTTGGGAACAAAACTGATCTTGTGGACAAAAGGTAATATTAAGTTGTTATCATGGTTGGACTTTCTTCTGAAAACAAGATAGACCATTAGTTTTCATTAGTCATTACTTTAAGGTAAATTCAAAGAAGGGAACTTATTGACCTTAGAAATTTACCCTGATTCATTCCTTAATATTACTGCTTGACTTTTGTTCCCTCATTGTGCATTTTATGGTTGATTTGACAGGCAAGTCTCAGTTGAGGAAGCCGAAGCCAAGGCTCGTGACCTCAACGTAATGTTTATTGAAACTAGTGCCAAGGCTGGCTTCAATATCAAGGTAAGCCATTCTTAACTATCATTAATATTCCTGTAAATATTATATTTGACTACGTGTCTAATTATAGTGGCTAGGCATAGAACAATGTCTTACGGTGTTGGCTGCCCTTTTGTTTTGCCATGATAGTATGAAGTGAGACCAGTCTTCAATTCAATGAAATAGGGGAGAAGCCAGAAATTTTTTTTTAGGGGGCCAAGATTGAATTATAAATTGGGAGAGGGGGGGGGGAAGTATATTTTTACAATTTAATTAACTAACAAGTTCGCAAATTTGGAGGACCAAAAGAAGAATTTTACCAAACCAAGGGGGGCCAAGGCCCCTGCCTGCCCCCTTGGTGCTGCCCCTGACTTAAAGTTTGATCAGTCTTTTCATTTCTCACTTCTGCATCAACTCCATCTTATTTAATGGAATCACATTGGTTCTTCAATTGCATGACAAGTATTGCAAGCATTGATTGACTAAGTTACTTGGACTTGGGTGTGAAAGTAGAACAATTTTTCGAAGTTTTTTCATGTATTTGAAGATCTTATCTTCGTATTCATATCCAAGTAATTCTCAGATGTGGGTACTTCAAGAAAAATGAAGAGTTGGAGCGAAATGCAAATTCATCTACATGAAAGTCCTCTCCGTATCTCTCACTCTCTGTTTCATCTCTATACAGGCTCTTTTTCGGAAGATCGCAGCCGCTTTACCTGGAATGGAAACACTTTCTTCAACAAAACAAGAAGACATGGTCGACGTCAATCTTAAGTCTACAAACGCAAATTCATCTCAGTCGCAGCAAGAAGCTGGAGGATGTGCCTGCTGAGGATACATACATACATTACACTCACTCACACACATCATTTGATCCGAGGTATGTATGGTTTTCTCAACATTTAGTGTTTTCTGTAAAAAGAAAAAAAGAAATCTGTTCTCTCCCACCCCCTTTTGGTAGCATTGGGCATATTTGGATTTGATGGAATGTTTTGAAGCATAAAAGTTGCTTGAGAGAGAAGATTCTTAAATTTTACCAATGGTAGTTAGGCTTGTCCTAACCTGTCCTATATGTGTACGGTTCTTGTTATCTCTTACAATTGTGCCAAATTTGATGTTACTCGTATATTTCAGTTTTGTGGCTTTTTTACTTCGTTTCTTTTTTCTCCCTTTTGAAATTTTAATTAATGTATAATAATTTGAATGCTAACAAAAGGGGGAGAAACTATTGAATTTGATCATTTTATTTTAGGTATATATTATTTTAATATTTTTAAAACAATGAACAATGGAGAAACCATCTTTAACAATGAACAACAAAGAATTATCTGAAGGAGAACATAGTTTACCAAGTTCTCACAAATTGAAAATTTGTTGATAGAGTTTGTAATTTGATGGAAGAAACTGTTTGTAATTTTGCTACAACTAGGAGCTGAAAATGGTTGGAAATATGCTCTTTTTTTTATGTCTGTATATTATCTAAAATTTTGAATTCATTTATTATTTGCAAATAATATCTAAATCTGAAATTTGAAATTAAATACTCTATTATCTGTTGGATATTTACACAAATTCAATATTTTTTTATACTCGAATCTAGGAATATTTGAATTCAAATTGACTAAATTTTTATATATAAAATCAAAATTATAACATTTTATAACCAATTCGTAACCATTATCTAGATAAGCAATCCAATTTTAATTAAGGTATCTATCCGCATTAATAATCAACAGTTATTTTAAAATATAAAATTCTATCTAGATCCCAAAAAACCAGATCACAAATATTTTTGCAATTTAAGATGTATTCCATGCCCAAATCAATTATGGTTTGATAGTTTGAGTTTACTCTCTTGATTTATTGATTTATATGTCGGGGAATTAGGTAATATCACATTATCAAAAAATAATAAAGGAAGGATACATCTAATGTCGCGCTCGAACTAATTTTATACATGACATTTTAATTTTATTTAATTTTGACAAATTAATAACACCGTTATTAATATAACATCATCTTACGTTTAATATTTTATATATAAGTGATTATATTTATCTAATATAAAAGTAAATTGATGTTTTTTTATTAAATCAAAAGTAAATATGCATAAACCTCAAGCAAAAATTCTTATGTAAAATTTTACCAAACCAAAATTTATATATCTATACATTTAACCAAAATTCATGTCTAATTTTGATATTCTATATTTATTATTAGAAACATTTAATGAGTGTAATACTGACCATTGTCGTTATGTATGCTTAGTTGCGTGAAATGCATCATGTGACTAATTTATAACATACATAAATTTGTGGTTAGTATGTTGTGAATAAATTATAAACTAAGGATTTAAGTGAAAATAATAAAAGTTTTGAAAATTATTTCATATTTTTTAGTGAAAATAATAAAAGTTTTGTTTCATCAATGAATTTGAATATTTATCTAAAATAATTAGTTTATTTTATTTTTATAAAATAATTTATTTTTATTTTTATAACGAGACATCTAGCTAGTTCAAAAGTACCGTGCAACAATGTGTTTTTGATAAAGTTACAAGGAAAAGCATTGACTCCTGGGTGTGGAGAAGCATTCTACATGGTAATAACTAGGTTTATGTAAACAAGGGATGGATTGGCAATTAAGGAGTGGAAATGACCTGTGATTACAAGAAAGTACTGGTGGGGTGAGAAATGGTACAAGCGGGAGTGTTGTGTTAACAAAACTGGTAATAACTAGGGGAAGGGAATGGGATGAAATGACAAGAGGACGGCACAACACATTACAGGAATGGACAACGACAGACTGGAAATCACTCATATTATTTTCATGGAAAACTCGTCTGCAAGCTTTACCTTGTAAGGAAGATTTGGGAATTTTGACATAACATGCAATTTGTATGGACAACAAAAAAGAATCGTATGAACATCTCAATATGATCATTAGAAAGAACTATTGATCCTCTAATCCTTGAAGATGTTCAATAAGCGATGATTTGCATCTTATG
The DNA here is from genome assembly GCF_007990345.1 of Gossypium hirsutum. Taxonomy (NCBI): domain Eukaryota; kingdom Viridiplantae; phylum Streptophyta; class Magnoliopsida; order Malvales; family Malvaceae; genus Gossypium; species Gossypium hirsutum. Next base: position 3,476,240 of record NC_053431.1, on the reverse strand, counting down.
GAATATCTGGGTACATAAGAGTCCAAACTTTGACGGGACAATGGAAACAAGCTTTTCAGGAAGAACAAGGTAGAAGCCAATAAATAAAACTACAAGAATTGTGGGATAAGGTGTGGCTTATGCTGTTTTCAACAGACAAGGTCTAAGAATATCAAATTTTTGTTGCAAACTACAAGGAATGGTGGATATACAGGCATTACTGTTCATCGTTGATTGATGCAAGTAGGATTAATCTAATTAAGGCTATACACAAGAAGACACAAGCAGTGTTGATTGGTGTTTTCAACCGATAGCAGAGAACAATGCAAAACTCGTGCTGCGACTAGAGAAAAGACACACCATTCACATGTCTGAATTTCCTCAATTTACTCCTCCATTTACTCCTCTATAGAGGGCAACAATTTACATCCATTCACTCAATCTTGGTTAAACTTAATCACAATAAATTAAATATTTCTAATTTTGCATTTCCATTTTTTTTACAGAAAATAAACCAACAATTTGAAGAAAACAACCCCAGACGACATTCATTCTTCATTCGATTCGGATTTCGAGAAAGAAAAAAGATACTCACACAAAAATGTCGTCGAAATCCTCACGAAGACCACCGCAGTCACACGGACCATCCCCCTCGCACAAGCAATGTTTAAAATTCGTAGCCACCAGCATGATGAGCGGATTCGGGAAGTTTGTTGCTATCATTTCCGCTTTTCTTCTTAGCAGGATTTTGCACCATTTCTTAAAGCCATTTTCTCAACCTCAGATAACTTCCGATTTCTTAGTATGTTTCTTTCACTTTTTACCCTCTCTAAGATAAAAAAGATTTCAGTTTAATCCTTTTTAAGTTTTTTCTTGTTGAAATAATAAGTTGATACAATGATAAAATTGCAGATAGGGATGGTTCTTGCAACGATACCTGTGGTACATGAGACGTTCGGAGATATATCGGTTATGAATTTGGACAACATTGTGGACTTTGGGATGATATTATACACCTTTGTTTTGGGTCTAGAAATGGACCCTTACGTGATCTTCAAGGCACCATCACGCCCTGCAATAGTGGCCTATGCTGGCATGCTATCAACATGCATATTAACATGCCTTTTAACCCCGTGGTTACATTATGGGACCAAAGATACTAACATGATCACATTAACCATCTCCCTCTCCATTACCCTCTCCGGTAGCGGTTCCCACGTATTGACCCGACTCATAACCAACCTCAAGATTGGCAAATCCGACATCGGGAAGCTAGCCGTTGTAGCCGGGGTTCACTCCGATATGATAACCATGTTCTTCTACTCCATACTTTTTGTGCTCTTTCCGTTGGAAAAGATATCCAGCACGAAAGGAGAGATTAAACATGTTGTTAAGATGATTTTGGGCATCTTGATCCAGAGCATCATCGCGGCAAAAGTGTCGCCGTTTTTCTTCAATTGGATTAACAACGAAAACCCCGAAGGGAAAGCGCTTAAGGGCTCGCACCTAGTGCTCTCTATGGCATTCATGGCAGTCATATGCAGTTGTGCAACTTGGTTCGGTTACAACCCTTTCTTTAGTGCATTTCTGGCCGGACTTTTTTTGCCGACCGAAGGGCGGATATCGAAATGGGCGATCAGCAAGATCAATTACTTGTTGAGCTTGCTTTTTTACCCTCTTCTCTTCTTTTGGGTGGGGCTTAAGATTGATTTCTCTGACTTCCAAGGTGGCCAGATAGGGACATGGGGAAGGTTTTTTGTTCTTATATTTATTGTAGTTGTCGGAAAAGTCTTCGGAACTATCTGCGGTGGAGTACTGTTGGGTTTTCGTTGGCCGGAATTGGCAGCCATTGGAATGCTTTTGACGGCTAAGGGTCATTTTCACGTATACCTAGCTGTTCATGCATTCAGGGTTAGTTACATCATTCCTTTTTCCTTTCAATTTTTTTGTCCGACCCTCAATGTCTGCTTGTCACATAGGGCTTTAACTATGCCCAAACTTAACTCGCATCCCTCAAAGGACTTTTCTCAACGATTAATGACGTTGATATTAGATTCATTCGTAACACTAAATTTAATTAAAAATTTAAAATATTTTATATATAATAAATAATATTTAATGCATAAGCAATACATGAGTTTTATACATCATCAATAAATAGTAGCACACCACATAATTAGTTGAGGTCTTATAAATATATATCTATAACTTTAATTATACATAATTAAATAACTATTATAATTATTACATTTTTTTAGGCTTTGGGTTTCAAGTTTAGAGCTTATAACTTTTTTTTTTAATTTATGGTTTGAGTTTAAAATTTACAGTTTAAAATTTTTATAGAATAATTTTTATAAAATTTCAACCTTTAGAGCTTGAGTTATATATTCGGACTAAAACCTTAGCACTTTATTTAAAACACTTATAAGAAAAACAAGTATATGTAGTTAGCTGGAATGTTTTCAAAATTGAATTATCCGTCGACCAATTATGCTGTTGATTCTTTATTTAATTAATTTGATCATCAATAAACAAGAAATTAAAAACCATAAAAATTAATAAAAGTACACAAAATCATTAAAAATAATTATAAACAAGTACTTTTTTATCGTAATTTTATATATTATTCACTTAAAAAATCGATTCAATTCTCTTACTCGAATTGATACACTAATTGATATTTGATTCAATTATTCGATTCGATCTAGTCCATCATACCATTTATTTCATTTTTGAACATAACTCTTTAATCATATATATTAATATTTAAATTATCTGCAGAGCAAGAGGATCGAGATGCCAACCTGTATATCAATAGTGATTGTGATCTTCCTTTCTATCGTCCATACACCTTTCATCGTAAAGCATATAATCCGACGTGCAAGGGCACTCGTCCCCGTTCATCGGATGAACCTCCAGTGTCTCGACCCGAAAACCGAACTCAAGATCCTGCTCTGCGTCCACGGATCTCACAACTTACCTTCTGCCATTAACTTATTGGCCATCTCCAGGGGCAGACCCAACCCGGGCCTCAACGTTTACGTCACCGACATGGTGGAGCTGTCAGATAAACTGGCGTCCACGCAGGAAAAAGAAGAAGGGACTAATAACATGGTCCTGACCGACAAATTAGTGATCGAGATGAGGGAACAAATCACCCAAGCATTTCAAGCTTACGTCGATGAGGATGGGACTAGTATTACGCTGGGACGGTCGCATGCGCTTGCGACGTTTAATGGCATGTCGAGGGAACTCATTGTTTTGGCCGAAGACTTTATGGTTTCGCTTATTTTGTTGCCGTTTCATAAGAGATTGAATCCTGACGGTACTCATGATTCAGGCAGCCCTGGTTTTAGATATGTCAATCGTAAGGTAACTAATTAAACACTCTTCTTTTTACTTGCATGGCATGAATAAAGTTGGGTCGGGTTAGTTTTAGATGGAATTAATTCTAATAATTTTAAGTTTGGATTATTTTTGGGTATGAGTTATTTGAGTATGGCAATTGAGTTTTTGGATTGAATTTTTCCGAATTTTATTATTTGGGTTTATTGTTCAAATTTAGGTTGTTTTAAATTGTTTAAGTTAGTTTTAGGTTTAAGGTAATTTTAGTTTCCAAGATGAGTTTTTCTAGTTGGATCATTTCGACATTTATCATTGACACTCATGTTTGGATGATTTTGAGTTAGATTATTTTAAGTTTCTTAAGGGATTTTTGATTCCTTTAGTAAGAGTTTTTAAAGTGTTATGAAACTAGTAAATCTCTCTTACACATTTTGTATTATCTTAAGTTAAAGTTTTATGTTTTAATTTTATTGAGAGTAACACATAGTTCAAGAAATGAGAATGCCTTATTAAAATAAATTGTGATTAGACACTGTTTAAGACTTAAGTTCAAACTCTACCTATCACAAATAGTGACCGTTTCTTTTGTAGGTGATTGATTGATTGCCGTGCATGGCACACAACTCGATTCAGTGAAGTGTTTTCTACTCTATGAGTGACAAACCCCCCCCCCCCCCGACATAAGATAATAACAAATATATTAAGAGATTCGACTACTTTGAGTGGACTAACCCTTTGAAAACTCTTCCTAAAAATATAAAAAATCCCTCATGATTCATATAATCCTCTAAAAGAAATAAAATAAAAAAACATGTCTAACATGTAGCTATATCTAACACTAAAACCGAGGAATTTAATTAACTATTAATTTCTGGTTTTGCAACAGTTGCTTAGACATGCCCCATGTTCAATCGGGATCTTGGTGGAGAGAGGATCCGGGTTTGCAGATAGAATCTCGAAATTATCCGAATGCAAAGTGGCAATCATTTTCATCGGTGGCAAAGACGACCGAGAAGCCCTGTCGTATGCGGGTCGGGTTGCATGGCATCCAGGAGTAAAGCTAACAGTCATACGATTCCTCGTCGACAAGAACTCGGAGAACGCGCCGAGGAGGGTAAGCAACCGAGCAAGCACAGCGGAGGAAGAAGAAGAAATGAAGCTCGACGACGAGAGCTTCGCCGATTTCTACGAGAAATACGTAGCCGGCGGTAAAGTGGCTTACATGGAGAAACACTTAGCCAATTCATCGGAAACGTACACTAATCTCAAGTCATTGAAAGGGCAATATACACTGATCATAGTGGGACGAGGTGGGCGAGTGAACACGATATTGACACTGGGACTCAATGACTGGCAGCAGTGCCCGGAGTTGGGTTCGGTCGGGGACGTGTTATCCGGGTCGGGTTTTGAATGCGAATCATCCGTTTTGATTATCCAACAGCATAGATTGAAAGGACAACTAGATGGGTTAAGTGATGATTTCTCCATTATGTAAAAAATATCGATAAAACAAGTAAACAAAAAAGAGAGAGGGAGAGAGTGAGCCTAGAATTCATAGGTGTTTAAACTTTTAGGATGATGAAAAAACAAACCTTTTTTTTTTTTGTAAAAAATGTAAATTATTGATTTATAGGATGATAAATATATACAAATTTTTTATCAACAATTAAATTTTAATTTAGATTATGGGATTTCACATTCCAGTTAACTGAATATAAAATTTTAAAATAATCAATTGATGTGTATAATAGGGGTTGGCTTGAAGGCTCGCTCGAAAAATAGGAGGAATTTGATAAAAATATAAGCTTGAAAAAAGGGTTTGGGCAAAAAATAATATCCACTTAGAAAATAGACTGAGCCTCGAGTAAGTTTTTTTTTGTTTGGGCCCAACCTGACCCGAATTTACAAAAAAAAATTCTACTGTTTTGCTGTTGTTTTCTCATTTTCTAACCACTGTTTTACTATTATTTCACTAATATGTTGCTACTATTTTGTTATTGTTTTATTATTAATTTTACTACTATTTTAGAAGTATTTACTTGTTAAGTTGCATTTATCTTAATGTTATTTAAGTATAAAGACTTTTTTAAATTTATTTCAATTTGTTGGAAAACATTTATTTTCATAATTTTAGTATATTTGGTGTATTATATTTTTAAAAAATTTTATCTATTTTTTTTAAAAAAATTAATACGGGTAGACCGAGTCAGGCTCAAGTTTCAGCATTTTTATCCGAGCTGGGCTTGAACAAAAATTTAAGCTCATTTTTGGGTCGGGTCGAGCCCAAACCTATCAATTGAACCTAAAATTTTATTAGGGTCTAACCCGAATCTGGCCTGACTCGGCCCATGGACAACTCTAATAGGCATAAAGACAATGATATTATCATTGTTTTTTTAACGAGTTTACAAATATAATTATAAATGCACTACAAGTTATAAATAATATATGTTTGATTAATTGGAATTAGAATCTATTTTTGTATTTTATATGTTTGTTTTATAATCTACGTTCGGGGTTTGTGGTTCTCCTTCTAAAAAATGTTGAATCTAATCTAGCACAAAGCACAACATACTAAAAATTAGAATATTTTTGAATTTAGACCAATTAAAATCAATATAGACATAATTCATGATGCAACAAGCAAGAAATGAATCCCTTATAAGCACGGTATATTCAATTAGACAAGTAAAACATTAACTCAACAAGTGAATACGTATACATATCAAAAAACATTCAAATGAACCTAAATCAACTTAAGACCTTAGGTACATGCCACTTATTATTAACATATTTAAACTGTACAAACTTGTTGAATCGAGAGTTGATTTTGGATGTTGATTGCTTCGACACTTCAAGATCTATAGTACCTGCATACAGAAATAAACAAATTGTACGTTGAGCAATAAAGCTCAGTGGTGGTTACATGATTTAAATAAAAAATACAATAGAAAATAAGATGTCAAGTATGGTCAAAGTGTAATCTAGTTATCAGTTATTTCAATTTGCAATTCATGTCTCATGTACCAAGTCTCATACCATAATTCATTTAACATAATATCGATGCACATATCATAATCTCCTATCATCATATCACATTACAAAGTTCTTTTAGTTTTCTCATTTCTATCTCCAATCCATTGATTCATTTTATATCCACATTGCATTCAAGGCTCAATTTAACTAGTTCGTATGATCTTTCACGTGTTATCTTTAATTATTTTATCAACAATATGCAAAATTCCCATCCATTATTAGCATTTCAAATTAAATATCATCTAGAATTGTATATGTTTTCATGATCCTTATTAATTGGACATAGACTCAAGACAAATACATGGATCATCTAACTATCACACCAATTTTTTTGGCACCCAATGCCTCATCGGTATGTCCGAAGTATAATTTGTGTCCGTGCCTCATCGATATAAATCGAAGTAAAGTGCTTCGCACCTCATTGGAACATTTGAAGTATAGTTTGAGCTTTGTGCCTCCTCGGTATAAACTGAAGTATCGTCCCAGACACTAATCCTATGACATGTCAACTATACCTGACTCTGCCCGAGACAGTTAATAGGGAGATATATATTCATGCTTAAATATATAGTTTCATATACTTCTAAATATATCATGCTTAATTCACTTTTGTCCATATCATTTTATATCATCACAATTTCATAATTTACCAATCATACAATACTCACTAAATTCATGAGAGAAGTAGAGATACTACTTTAATCAAGCTAGTTTAACAAGTCATATGGCTATAGGTATATGTATTGAATTCAAATCATAGAAGCACAAATCGTAATCGCTACTCTTCTACGGCCTTCCCTTTTCCTTTCTCTCTGAATGGCCCGATATCGTCTTTATATACGTTCGATAATTCAATTATAAAGCCAATATTAGTTTCCACTCATTCACATGAAAACATATACAAATTAGGCTCAAAATTAGATTTTGTATCTTTCATTAGGAACTAATATTTCATAACTTGATACGTCAAATTAGGCTTTTTAAAACACTCGAGGAGCTTATTCTCAAGCAATTTAAGTATATTTTCTATATTTTTGTTGATATTTAGTTTTCACTATTAATAAATGTTTTTGTTTAGTTTTGTTCCTTTTGAGACCCAAATTGGCAAAATAATGTCATGGGGGACCTAACAAGGTGTTTGAATTAGTGTAGGGAGACAATAATGGCTCAACCTTGAGGAAAACAATATTTAACATTGGTGTCGCAACAGAAATGCCATGAAAGTCACGACAACGAGTCCCTTTTCCTTTAGGATGCAAAACTTCAACAAGAAATCAACCTGGAGCCAACTGTTGAAAGAGCCGTGACACTGAGGGTATGATGTCACGACACCAAACCTCCAAGGTCATGATATCCTTAAAGGTGTTGAATTGAAAAAATCATGGTCACCACTAGTGATGTTCTGACATCGATTAGTGGATGTCACGACACTAAGAACCTCCCACAACCATTAGTGCACCACTGACGAGAGTGTTGCGACACCAAAGCTTAGGTGTCACGACACCGATGTCTGACTGAGTGAAAATGTTGCAAGAGTAGTCTTTTTTCCAACACCATCCCGAGCAAATACATAACTTTTAGGGGCATTTTTGTCAAGATTTTAGAATTGAACTTAGTTCATAAAATACACTGTTGGCTAAAAACTAAAGGAGCCAACTTTATTTTTCATCATTCTAAGCTTAAGTAGTTGTCTTCTTCTCCATTGTTAGGTTTAGGTCATTACTTTTCTGAGCTTAGTTAGTTTGGTTAGTTTTTACTGTAGCTTTCTTTTATTTCCTTTGCAATTTAGTACTCAAATTACCTTGTATTTTGATTTCCATTCAAATCCCTTAATATATTTCAGTTTCATTTCCTTTTCAAAGTATAAAAATCTAAACTTTATGTATATTTTCTTCTCCGTTGTTGTTATTATCATCTTCTTTAAGCAAGCATCCAAGAAATTCCCAAGCTTTCTCTTGTGTTTATTTTAATTAGCTATTTGAGTATGTAGCGACGTAAAAATTTTGGTTTGGGGTCGCTAATGGTGACAATCTAGTGAAAAAGTTTGAAAACTGAAGTTTGATTTTAAAAAAAAGAGGGAGTCGCCACCGATCCTTTTCCTAGGTGTGATCGGACACCTATTAGATTCATTTTTTTAAACAAAAGGAAGGCTGAATTTAGGTCTACGTTAAAAGCCAGAGGAAAATTAGGGTTCGGGAGTCGGTTACGCGCGAGGAAGGTATTAGCACCCTCGCGACGCCCAAAAATTGGTATCTCATAAACACATGTTGTCTTAATTTTCAAAATGCGAATTCAATGTAAAGTTTAGTTGTGATCTGAAAAAAACGAGAAATTTTAGTTTATTCCGGTTTTTGAGAAGGGTATATCGCTTTAACACGAGTCAATTGACGTTCACCCAACGTAGCGATGAACTCGATGACTTAATGTTAAATCAATATGTTGCCTTGATTATTGAAATTAATTAGCAAAACAAGAATACGATTTTCGAAATAATGCAAAGTAAAATAATATGAAATAAAAATCAATAAATGAAAGAGCTAGGGATATATTAAAACAAATAATCGAGGTAACAATAATATTAGAAAAGATGAAGGTATAATGTAATAATAGAATCGGACACGAAATTAAAATAATGAATGTATACACATAATAATAATATTAAGAATGCGTGTGTAAGATGACATATATATTTAGCGATATTAAAAATCCATACAACATACATAGAACATATATAGTATATGCATACCTTAGAAATGATAAGAATAATGATAAAACTATTTTGTACACTACATAAATACATACACACATATATATATAGATATATAAACAATAGTATTAGAAACGTATAATATTAGAGATACACATAATAGTAAAAAAATAGATACCTAAATAATATTAAAATATACATAATAATATATATAAAATATAATATTAAAAACTTATGTACGTAACACGTATAAAAGAAATATAATATTAAATCATTTACATAATATACACATATGATTTTCAGGTTAAATACATATTTGAGTACTAACATTACATAAAAATATACTTATATATATAATATATTAAAGTTATGTACATATATAATAAAATACATGAACAATACCACATTCAACATGTATATAATATATAATTAAAATGATAATACATACAACATATAAATTACATAACAAAACATGCACTATGATTATAATAATAATAATAAAGATAATATTGAACTAAGAAGAAACAAACATAACATTCATGAAATATTAAATAAAGTGGGATAAAAAATATTGAATATTAAGCAATACATATATACATACACATATGAAGCAAAAAAAAATTAACACATAATAATAATAATGATAATAATAACAATATTAATGATATTAATAATTCAAAAATAATGATGATATTTAATAAAAATAACAAAAGAGACGAAGAAGGACTAAAATTAAAACAATAACGAAGTTATGGGGTCAATTTAAAAAGGAAATAAAGAGGAGGGACTTAATTACAACACGCGCGTAACTAGGAGGGTCAAAAGCACAATAAATCCAGATGTTAAAACGCTGCGCAGCGTGGGGGACCAGAACAAAATCAGGGCAAAACAGCGGGGCCGAATTTAAAATATAAAAAACTTGATTATAAAATGTTGAAAAAGCAGAGGGGCCAACTGCGCAAATAGCCCCTCCCTTAAAAACACGCAGATCCCCTGGTCGGACGAGTCGGGTCGACCCGACCCGCATCAAAACGGCGTCGTTTTCTGCTTTAAGGGGGGTCCAAAACGGTGCGTTTTGGACCCTTATATAAGCCAAATTTTTTTTTTTTCATTTGAAACAGCTGAGAGAAAAAAAAGAAAAGGGGGAGGGGAGAGGGAAGCCTGGAGCGATTTCCGGCCAAGGGGGAGGGCTCCGGTCTGATCGCCGCACGCGGTGGCCGGAAAAGGTAATTTTATATTTTTTCTCTCTTTTTTTTGCTTTTTATTTCTTTATGTTTATTTGTAAATTTTTATGTATTTGTGGTGAAAAATGGACTTAAAACAGTTATTGAAATGAAGAATTACCTTCGGTTTTACTCACTTTTGAATCTTCGATCTTTTGTATTCTGCCTGCTTGGATGTTATTTTGCGTTCAAACTCTAATTAGGCTGCTATTTTTTTGCTCTATAATCGAACCTTCCTGTCGTTTTTATTTTTTAAGAAACAAAGAACCATCCCCCCTTTACAGAAATCCAAATCGGCTTTTATAGCCTTTACAATATTTTATTTAATATTTGTTGTCTTGTTTCTTTTCTGGTCTTGCAGGGTATGGAGGTGCCAGGCATGCGGGGATGGTGTTGGCAGAAGCATGGGGCGTGGTAGCCGACATGGTGGTGTTCGGCGCAAGTGGGTAAGTGGGGGGTAGGTGGCTAGGGTTAGTGGGATTAGGGTTTCTGAATGCTGAGTTTAGGTTAATGGGCTGGGGTAGTTGGGCTTCGAGTTTAGTTGTTTAGGCTTGGTTTAGGATGAGATGGTATGAGGTTTAAGTAGGTTTAGTTATTGGGTTTTGGGGTGGCCCAAAATTGGCCTGTACAGAGTATATTTATTTTAATGAGTTATTTGAGTATGTGTTGGACTGTTATTTGCATGAGAATGGTGTTGGGTAACTAAATCTATGGTAGTTGGTTGATAGAAATGTTGTTTGGTTAGTTTTTGGTACAAGGACTAAATTGTAAAAATTGGACTAAATCAAATAGACTTCAAAACTTAGAATTGACACCTCTAGGTGAATATTTAGGTAGGTGAGATCGAGAGGGGAACCTTCCGAGAACCAATTTGGTTGTCCCAAGTTAGTTTAGTGCGATTGAAAGATAAACCTAACTAAATAGTTTAATTTAGTAAAATGGTGTCCGAGAGGTAAAATTGAACCAATTAGATGTTTAAGCCTTTTAGATCCCTAATCCAAAAACTAATCAACAACATGAAAGCCAACCAACCACTTGTGTTCATTGAATTGTTAATTATATAATTTTCAGCATTTTCAATTTAGTTTTTCTTAATGTTAGATAGTTGATTATTGTAATTACCCCTTAAATATGATTTGTCGTAATATTTTACTTAGCGAGTAGTTTAGCTAGACTTCGTATTTGCATGCTTGTTTCCATTAATCACTTTGTCCCCGGACGCTCATGGGTTCTATCCTTGGAATACTCGAGTGTTCCATTGTAACACTATAAATATTACAACTGACCTATCGCACTTGCAGTACATTGCTAGATTATTGATTTTATTTGTGTTAATTCATAGTCCCAAGGCATGCACGTCGAGGTTCGATCAGGGACCTTATACTTTTTATCTATAGCATAATTTTTCAACAACTTTCATTTTATTTAATTTGGTCCCTAATGTCAAAATTAACTAAGTCTTTAATTCTAAGCTAATTTCACTATCTTCCAATACAATTTTAGTAAAATCTAAGTTCAACAACTAGATATCTACCATTATGAAGCTCAATTTCATTAATCTCCAACAATGATAACTTGATGTACTTAGAATTTACAAAATCTAAAGCATGGTGTGATGAAATAAGCTTTGACGATTAAAATTTGATCAAAATTACAAGGAAATTGATCACTTACTTGATAAATTTTGAGGACCGAATGCTAGAGAGCTAAACAAGGTTTTTTCTTCTTTTCTTTCTCAAATTGGACAGCACAATAATGAAATAAAGATGAATTTTTTTCTTTTAGCTTTCACTTAATATATATGTGTGTGATAATTATCTACTTAATTAAGCTTAATTAGTTTTCAGTTTAACCATTTAAACATATTCAACCCATTAATTAACCTTTCTTATCATAAGGGAGTGGATTACCATCAATTTCCACTAACTCTTTTCAACTTAATGGTTAAATAACCATTTGGTCCTTTGACTAATTGGTACTTTGGTCCTCAAGCATTTTCCAATTTAGAATTTAATGGTGATTGAACTTTTACAATTTAGCCCTTGATCTTTAACTAATGCTTTTCTCAGTTAAATTACTTAACTGATCTTTAATATATTATCATATCAACTCTGTAAATCATCCTATTTTATCCTTACGATCTCAGTTGACGGAAATGGGGTTTCGAAATCGTATTTTTTGACACAACTTAAAGTTGGTTGTTACATGATGCAAGAGATTGGCCAACGTGTTTCACATGGCTTGAAATTGCACAAAACTTGTAGATAAAAAAAATAGCCCACAAGACTTAGATCATACCCTTGTTCTTCTTCAATTATTTCCACCGGTAGACTCCAATGGGCCTTCTCCTCCTCCTCTTCAATCCACAGCCCTGCCAAATCCACTTCCATTAGTAGTTTGGAAATCAAAACTACAACCAAAACCTAATAAAAAAATTAAAGACTAAAACAACCAACATGCTATCCCAAATAGGTGAACAAAACATGCTATCACAAGCATACTCTTTAACAATAAGTCTATTCTTTCTTCTTCTTCTTTTTTTTTGACATACCAAATCATCATTTTCAAAAGTCTATTCTTTTTTTTTCTAACACCATATTGGATGACTTTCCTTATGAGTACATGTATTGTAATCATTTAAAAAATTTATTTTTTATTCCTTATATGATCAAATAATAAGTTTTTTTCTATAATCATTTGACAAATTGTGAATGAAGTTTTAATTTCACATGCAAGGGTATTTTAAAAAATAAAAAATATTAAAAGAATTTAAAGAAAATTACTGAAAAAATTTAGACTCTATTAAGAAAGTTCAAAGTGTGGCACATATCTTTTTTAAGATATTATAAAAAATAAATATTAAATATTAAAAAAGAGATATGTGACCATATTTGAAGCTTGCTTTTGGAGTAAAAATATTTCACTCTTATATTATCAAATACTAAATGGATGAGTTTGGTAATTAGATTTGAGGGTTCACATTGAAGATCAATTTATCAAATAACGTGCAAGTGAAGCTTTGAGGCATCTATGAGGGTTCGTGGGTAGCTAAGTTTGTTGGAACCGAGAAGTTGATAGTCAAACTTAATGCAATATTAGTTGTCCAATTCCTAACTAAACCACCTAATGAGTGTCATCTGTTTGAAAACCTAATTGATGATTGTTTGACGTTGATAAATGAAGGTTGAGTGATTGAAATTCGACATATTTTTTGAGAAGGTAATATATATGCAAATCACTTGACAAAATTGACGCAAAGTTTCAATATGGGGTTGGCTTGGTTCGTTACTCCTCAAGAGAGTCTCCTATCCTTTTTATAAGTTGACACTTATAGAAAAGGGTTAATTAGAGTTTTGTTTTTCCTTTCAATCTTTTGTACCAAACAAAAATTAGTATCAAATACTAACAAAAAATTTTAAAAACTAGATCTATGATACTCATGCTAGATTTTTAATCTTGTTGTGGAGTTAAAATTTTTACCCACAATATATCAAATAATAAGTTTCTTTTAGTTACCAACAATCTTTTGGCCTAATAACAAGAGTATTACATTATAGACATGCTTGAGTTTAGCCTCTATTAAACCTATTTTCCAACCCAAGTTATAAATTTTTTTAATTATTTAGCATTTTGTTTAGGATAAAAAGCAAAATTGTCTAAAACATAGATTATTATTGGTTTACGGAGACTACATGGCCTTAAAACCTTGATGTCAATTTTTCATTTGTAGGTTTCCTTTTACTTTGGTTGAGCTAGATGTACCCTAACCTTACCCTCTCCTCTGTGTTAAAAAAAAAGGCAAATTAATACTTAAGGTCACCAAATTATTAGTAAGTTTACATTTTTGTCACTCAGCTTTAAAAAGTTTTATATGGTCACTAAACAATTTAAAAGTTTTTATTTAAGTCATCGAGCTATTAAAATGTTGTTGCATGACTTTCTTTGTTCACATCGCTTATACCAATCGAAAGCTTTTATTCCCCTTATTTTTTACAATTTAGTTTTTTTTTCTAAATGTAATGAATCTACGAACTAAAATCTAAACAACTTTATTATTTGATCTCTTTCATTGACCGTCAGATCGACTTGGATTGAAGGTACGTTCTCCTACTCGTCAATAGATATTAATCCATTATACTAATCATTGAATTGTCGCTTGAAGCTCGCTAATCAGACTTTAAAAAAAAATTTAACAATCCTATGAATTAAATAAAAGCTTTTAAATAGTTTATAAGTATTTTATAAATTTTAAAAGTTTAGGGACGGAATGATAAATTTACTAATGACCATGTAGTTTAACACAAATTCACAAACCATGCTGACAGAACCTGTCTGTGTATCAGACGACGCCGTTTTCGTATTACCCGTTTATTATTTTAATAATAATAAAAAGCAGCCAGATCGATAAATCTTCCAAAAACTCAAAAATTTTTTTTTTCAAAAATTCCCAACAATCTCTTACTATGGCCTTTCACGTAGCTTGCCCAATTACATGGTTACAATATATATATTTTTCATACACTTTGCCATTATTTCTCCTTTTTGAACTTGCTTTTTAACGCGCTCTCGTTGTATTAATGCATATGTTTTCTCTTTGTTTTTTTGTAGTCGGCGAATTTGCTTTTGTTCGCTAGGGTTTCCTCGGAATCTCCATTCTCCCGATTCCAAGCATGACTTCTTGCAGGAACTGATTCGAGTGGAGGCGTTTTTGAAAGATCCATTGGGCGTTTCGGTTTCTCCAGAAAGGACTGTGCAGGTTCGCGTACCTAAAGTAACGCCGGTTCCGGCTGGGGATGGAGGAGATGGCGTTGATGCCGTGGAGGATTCGGCCTCGGTTTTGGCGGCTCAGTCAAAGAGGCTCGTGCTTCAGAGAAAAGCTGCTGCTGAGGTTTATGCTAGGAAGGTTGAGCCGGGTGATATTGCGGTAATAACAATATGCTTGCATTTGACTCTATGTGCGTGTTTAGGTATATGTTTATGTGCATCTGTACGGTGTACATTAAGTTTGGCATATGAAATTTTGATCTCGTTCGAGTTTGATTTAGTGGAGTGTAAATTTTGTTGTCATTTAGGGGTTAAGGTGTTCAATTTCAGTTTATTTTGCTGTCGTGTTTGTGCCGAGTTCTGCTTTCTCCGGTCCATTCTACTGGTTCTTTAAAATTACTGTATCAGTATTTGTATGTCTTGTTTTAACGGTATCTATAATATGATTGGTCGTTGATATTTATACTTTAAGTATGCATTTTGTAGAAATTTTAAGATTACTGTTATTCTGCTTTTGGGAACTTGGAATTCAAAATTTGGATTTGTATTTCATTTTCTATAAAAATTGTAATAATTAAATGCATACATGAAGAGTAAGCTACTTGGGTTTCAATGTAATATCTATTTTGAGAGTATAAAAAGCATTAATTTGTTAAATTTATAAATTCCTTAGGAATTTCAAAATCACTACTAAATAGTCACTTGACAAATCCATAGATTTTGATAATTAATCATGAATTTAATAAATTTATATGTATTATGACTTAATTTAGACTATTTTTGAAATCCAGATTCTGAAATCCAAGTTCCCAAACGCTATCTTATTGAAATTGAGCTAGATTTTGGGTTTGTTTGTGATTGTCCAACAGTCATTTGTTAATACGTTATTAACTTTATATTTCAAAATATAAGTATATATTTTGCATGTATTTGTGAAACTATGAATGCAAATTACTAGCAAATAAAGGATTTCGTGGTTTGATATTTTAGTTTGTTGTTGTTTTGGGTTGGCTTGTATACTTACTCTCTGACTGGAAACAAACCTTTGTTGAATGAGAACAGGAAAGGAAAGTAGTAGGGGCCTTTATTTGGTCTCTACTTTTTATTTTATGCAGTGTTCCTTCTTTGTGGCATTCTAGAAGTGATGGTTTTCACTTTCTTTACAGGTTGCATCAATAGATTCTGCTCTACAAGAGCAAGGCCAGTCAAACAAAAATGTAACTTGTCACATGTGCTTTTCGGGTGAAAATGAAGGAAGTGAGAGGGCAAGAAGGATGCTCGCATGTCGAAATTGTGGCAAGAAGTACCATAGAAGCTGCTTGAAATCTTGGGTTCAACATAGAGGTACTAAAGTTTATTGTGCTATATAACTATGGCTCAGTAGAGAGGCACTAAATTTTACTGCTCTGTTATCTTCTATCACTGCAGTCTTATACATTTGGCATTGTTGCAGATTTGTTTCATTGGAGTTCCTGGACTTGCCCCTATTGTCGAACCTGTGAGGTATTTATCTTGCACATAAGTACCAATTTGCACCAAATAGTGTTCAAATCTTTTGGTTGCACTGATTACTACTAATTTCCTTTCTTTAGGTGTGCCGAAGTACTGGAGATCCAACTAAGCTCATGTTTTGCAAAAGGTGTGATGGTGCATACCATTGCTATTGTCAACATCCATCACACAAGGTTGAGTTTCTATTGCTTATTGCAGATATTTCTTAATATCTTGTTTAAAAGAGAACAGCTCATATAATCCCTAGATTATGCAGAATGTTACCTCTGGGCCATATTTGTGCCCAAAGCATACAAAGTGTCACAGCTGTGGATCCAATGTCCCCGGAAATGGTTCAAGTGTGCGGTACGACTGCTAACCCTTAGACAAGAAGCTTTCACCCCTAAATGTTTCTTCTTTCTGTGCACATTAATGCTCTTAGTATTAATATTTTGGTTTTATCATTTTCTTACAAATCGCACAGGTGGTTCTTGGAATACACTTGTTGTGATGCTTGTGGAAGGTTGTTTGTGAAGGGAAATTATTGCCCTGTATGTTTGAAGGTAAATTCATTCTTCCAATAAATATTATTATTATTATTTTTTCATATATCCCCTAGCTTAAGGAAAGAACCCACTTCCCCTAAAACTTGTTTCTTGATAGAAATGACCAAAAAATGGATTCTGAACTACTTTATTTGATTGATTATAGCATCCATGTGAAAGCTAATAGGCTTCTTAAGTTTTCTAGAAATATGAACTTACTAGACATTTTGCAACTATACAGGTTTATAGAGACTCAGAATCAACACCCATGGTCTGCTGTGATGTTTGCCAGCGCTGGGTGCACTGCGAGTGTGATGGCATCAGGTTCGTTGCTGTGTACTTTAAGAAACTCCAACCTAATTTCTGCTCTGTTATCTTGTTTATTGCATGCTTTTGGTTGTTGATTATTTTGGTTGGGGTAGTTGCAGTCAAAGATGCTACTGAGTTTGACAGTTATAGATGTTTATGGATTTGTGTTATGCTTTGTATTTTAACCTGCATCAAGTCCATCAGGCTTATTCCTTGTAACTGTATAAGGTCAAAAAGGATGGTTGAATTTCTCAAGTTTTTTTTTTTCTGTAAAATGCCATTTTCATGAGTTGTTTCCTTACCAATCTAGTGAAACAAGCAAAGCAAGTGCATATTGTCTTGAAATTTCTACTCTAGCTCTTTCATTCCTCTCCAAACCAAAAAATATTTCCTATTCGTATTGAATAAATCCTGAAAGACTTTTATGGTTTCAGCTTTTCAGCATCCGCACAAATTTTGGATCATTATTTATTTATCAATAAATGTTTTGCAGTGATGAAAAATATCTTCAGTTCCAAGTAGATGCAAATCTCCAGTATAAATGTGCAGCATGTCGTGGGGAGTGCTACCAGGTAGCTATGTATTGCAGTGTGCTTTTTTCCCTCTTCTTTCTCAGGAGGGAGAGAGGTATTCTTTTCAACTTATGAATTGTTGTTATAAACGTGTAACCAGGTTACAGATCTTGAGGATGCTGTTCAAGAGCTTTGGAAGAGGAGAGACAGAACTGATCAGGACCTTATTGCTAGCTTGAGGGCTGCTGCAGGGCTGCCAACTCAAGAAGAAATATTCTCTATCTCTCCATATTCTGATGATGAGGAAAATGGTCCTGTGATGTTTAAAAAAGAATTTGTGCGTTCCCCGAAGTTCTCTCTCAAAGGGATAGCTGACAAGCCTCTGAAGAAGAACAAGGAATATGGAAAGGAGTCTTCAAGCAAAAAATATCTTAAGAAAAAGACATACCAGGCATCTTTAATTAGCAAAGGAGAGTCACAGCTGAGTTTTGAAGGGAATCAGGACATTCAATCTCAAGGATATAGTGTGAGTGAGTACAGGATCGATGAAGTTGCAATCCAGAGAGATGAAGGACAAAATATTTCTTCTCCTGTTACTGAAACGTGTTCTACTAATCAGCCAGGGATTTTGAAAAACAAGCTGGTAGATGAGGTGACGGTTAGTGATGAAGATAGAAAATCTCGTGTACTTAAAATTAAAAGTAACAAGCCACATGATTTAGATAGTGGAGATGATAAACATGATAGCAAGTCAAATACTTTGAAAGCAAAGAAGTTAGTCATAAATCTAGGTTCACGAAAAATAAATGTTACCAATTCCCCAAAGCCTGATGCTTCAAACCCTCAAAGAGAACGAGATGTGATTTCTTACAATGGTATGCTCTGACTCACTCTTTCTATGAGATAACTTGCACTGCATGATGATCACATTTTCCTACAATCTAGTATTCATCATTTCCTTCTATGTTGCTATCACTCTAGTAACCTTCTAGATTGCTACTTATCATTTCTAACTACACCCTAAAATCTGCGTTTGCTGTAATGAACTGTTTTTTGCTCATTTACTTTAATCTTAGTTAAGTTTAGGTTTTTGTTGAGCCCTTTTTATTTCTTATAAGATTGCACTTATAAAATAAACAAGATATTAATTCACATGCAATTTACTGGTCCCTTCTGGTTGAGAGATTAATCTAAAAACTGTTATGCCTTCTCTTGTTTGACTGATTGTTAGGTGTTCAAGATGCAAATAAACAGAGTTACAAGTTTATGCTGGATAAGCATGACAATACTGCTAAATCTGGTGATGGTAATATAGCAATCATGATCTATTGCTGTGATATTAAAAAGTTCTGTTTTGCTGCCGTTATTGAACATCTGGAAATTTGTTTTCTTTTAAGGTTATGATAATTGAAACAGTGGGAAATTTTTCCTTTTGCAGGATACAAAGTTTATCAATCCAAGTCAAGAAGGGTGAAAACTGCGGGAAAAGAAGGGAATGTGATGAAGTTTGGAAAAATTAAGCCAGAATCTCCTGAACTGGGGCCCAAAGTCGGTGCAGCAAGCAGTTCTGATGGATATGAAATTGGCCCTCCTGAACAGCCACGAGTTGCATCTGGAAAAGGAAGCATTGATGTAACTAGGCTTGATGCTGCACCGTCAGGTGAGGCGTCCATCCTAAGAGGGGGCAAGGTGATGTTGAGAAAGTGCTTCGAAGACAGGGCTGATACGAATGGTGAAAGTAATGAAGATTTTGGTCACACACCTGTCTTGAAATCTTTTCCAAAAGATTCCAAACTGTCTCTCAAGTTTAAATTGAAGAAACCTGATCTTGATAATCAGAATTCTAAGGTTCATCCTGTGGAAGAAAAAAGTTCTATAAAGGGCCAAAGGTCAAAAAGGCAGAGACCATCAACCTTTGTGGAAAAATCGTTGTTTAATGTAGATGAAGATCTTGATGTCACACACACGCATCAAAACAGCATAATGGATGGCATGATGGATGCTAATTGGATATTAAAGAAGTTGGGTAAAGATGCAATTGGAAAGAAAGTTGAGATTCATCACGCCTCTGACAATTCATGGTAAGATTTGGCTTCTCTTTGCCACAGAAAAAACCAGGAGGCAAGACCTGGGTACCATGGGCTTTTGATTTTAAGATCTTTTGCTCCTGATTAATCTATGTCCCTTAACTACACACCCCTTATTTAGTTCTGTATGCAACTGATGAAACATGTAAACTTCAATTTGAGTTTCAAAAGTAGAAAGAATATGTCAAGCTGCAAGTGAATAATAATTTTAGCTCCAGCCAAACTATAATGCTTTAATAATTCTATATTGTATATTCTTTAGGTACATTCCCTGAATTTAATCCTTAACTTTTTTGAAATTGAACAAGCAGGCATAAAGGAGCTGTTCATGACATCATTGAAGGCACATCCACAGTATCTGTGATGCTAGATGATGGTAGAGTAAAAAGCTTGGAACTTGGGAAGCAAGGCATTCGTTTTGTTCTTCAAAAACAAAAGAGAAGCAAATTTTGAAACTGAACGGTCTAATCTAATTCTTTGTGAGTGGATTGTGGAGATTTTTCCATTTCTGGATGTGGCGGTGCTCAGGCAGTTGCTGTTCTTTTCTTTATATTAATTTTCCTCAGCTTTGCACTGATGCTACTTTATATCATCGGGATGCCTTTTTACTGCACTTGCAGATGAAAACAAATAACTTAAGCAACCCATTCAACCACAGTTGGGGGTGGTAGGTCCCATAGCAACCAGAATCCATCACGAGCATCTGGATCCAAGCCTCTTGGATGGCGAAGAAATGTAAGCCTTTGCATGCCTTCTTTACAGCTTCCTGAGCCTCATCTTCACTTGTAGCTATAGGAGATTTCTTGAAGGTTGCATGAACATAGCTGGTAGAATTTCCAAAAGATAGGATCAGGCAAGCACCTGTGGTGTTGACTTCTACCGAACAGACTTCCAGTCCAGATTTCGTCAAAGCTGCAAGTAAGACATTTTGATCAAGTCTTAATAAAGTTTGAAGAAGTACCCGTAACTGAATTCTGAATGCAATTTTTGAGAAACCAATGCTTCTAGAGGAGCTGGACAGACCAAATGAGAGTTCAACAATGATGGAAGCGATTTGATATTCGCAGCAGCAGTGGCAGCCACTGCAGTTGCTCAGTTGCTGGGATGCAGTGGGGGAAGGCGCTAAAACCTGGCACAGCAGAGGCTGAGTAGTATGCTTCTGTTTGTCACCATGCCAACTACCAAGATCTTTTTAACAAGTGGGGCTCTGCTGATAGTTTGGTGGTGGCCTATTCACTATGGCTGAATGGCACAACTTATTAGTGCTTGTAATTTCATAATCTTGGAAAAACTTAAATTTCTTTGTTACTAGTTCTGATGATCACAGTCTGCTGAGAAGGGGATTTTGAAGGCATAAAAGAAAGAGTATATATATGTATATGAACTAAATTAAGCATGTATAACATTAAATAAGTATCCATATATATAAATCGTAAAGTATGAATTTACGTAAGTAAGAAGCAAGCATTTCATATTAAGATTAATTTATGAAGGCAGTTTGGTTTGGCATCTTCTTCTTAGGCAGAGATTGATGAAGATCAGCAAGGTGGAAAAACATTTCCCCGGTAAGACAATATAATATTAGTGCATGAAGCTTCTGCAGTATGTTCTTTATCTTCTTGTGATGATGTTATAGCTACATTTTGCAAAAAAATCTCCTGACAAGGAAACCTCCTGCTGCAATTGAATTTCAGGGCAACATTGGAGGCACTTGTTCCTCTGTTGTTTTCGTAAATCACATTGCTCACTTGCACTGCTGATACCTGCTTTTATAGATCATATACATGCATGCATGCATACATACATACATACATTGCCATTAACACCTGCTCTGCTCTTTTCTTCTGAATCCGATGTTCATGGTTTTAAGAGTTTTTCTTATTACCTTATAGGGGCATGGCATTTTATGATGATCACAGTAGTTTTGATCTATGATTATAGGATTGCTCACGTTATGCACCATTATATTCTGAAATTTGATGTTTTTGGCATACCCTGATCCTCCCTACAGTAACAACATAGAATCCTTGAAAAGCATACCAGAGTTGCCAAATTTTTTTCTAACTTCTTTTATTCATTCTTGATTAAGAAAATCCAAGTGCTCTTTTTCTTACTGAAGTTTGCTTAGTTCTAGCTGAAACCATTTTTATTTACAAAACTACTTAGATATGCGTCTCTTATGTGTATGTTGATTTTTTTTATTTAGATTTTTTTGTATTTAAAGGGTTTGCCTAGATATGTGTGGGACAGTTTATCAAACATATAGGTTTTAGTCTTCCAAAGAAAATTAAGATGTTACCTGCCAAGTCTTTATTCTAACTCCATTGGTGGTATCTGAAATTGTTGCTCTATTGACTATTACATTAGATACATAAGCTGCAGAATTTCTAGCTCCTAAGCTCCCAATGCTGCAAATAGTGTTAATTTACCATGCATTTGCATAGTTGTAGAAACAAATAAGCTGAAATCAATCAGGTAAAAGGTTTTGTTTTGAGGAGTGTTGAATTAGCTAGATGACCTGATTCCATGTCCTGGTCCACAAGTTATGTCTGTGGCTTGCACATTTTGCGAGCCGCTCACAACGGAGATACAATCATCACCTTCAAATATAGCACCAAACGAATAGATCAGCATAGAATTTGCATAATTGTTTAGAAGATTTGCATGAATGCTTTGATTTAACTACTGGTTTACCAGTTTTGATGACACAGTTCTTAATGTGTATGTTGTGGGTTTCAGACACATGGATTCCATCCGTGTTGGGGCTGTTCCCAGGAGCAATTACGGAAAGGTTGAGAGCTTTTACATTGACACATTTGTTAAATGAAAGATGCATTTGTTGAGCATTTCGGATCCGCAGCCCTGCTACTCTCAGATTACTGCATTGGCTAAAGGTTAGCGCCCGCAAAAGCACAGTTTTGTTTTAATATACTTCATGTGCACAATATGTAACGATCTGGATTCGGACATTTTCTCTCACATCATTGCATGTATTGAGATTTGGTTATCACCCCTTGATTCGAGTGCTCTAAGAAATACTTTTGATGTAAGCATACAAGGGGAGACAACCGAATTTGGTTACGTGAAGTGATACAGGGTAGATGTTCAAATCCCGGTCATTACACAAGGAATAAACAAACATATCTCGAATTCAATGAGAAATGACGTGAATTTACAGTTGTGCTTCCTTGCAAGGCTGAAAAATAATGGAAAAAAATGTTAGCTGTTTTATTGATAAAATTGAAAAGAAAAAATAATAACTTGAAATTTTGATGTAAAAGCAAGTGACATACGAGGGCTATGTTAATTTTGCAAGAATTTTGCCACCATGTTCTGCCATTGCCATTGATGATGCCTCCACCTTCTACCCTTAAATTCTGAACATTAACAAAGTAAAGCCATCGTCGTCTTCCATGTGCTTTATAATCCGAGTGATGGACAGTGGCTTTAATTGTTCCATGGATCTATCATGTAAAAAAGATAATCATCATTTAATGTTTCAATTATAATGTATCAGTCCATTTTTTGTTTACATGGATGTACTAGTGTCACGGACTTGGAGTTTTCCCACACATCCGTGCGGCCTTAGGCAGTTTTCTTGGCTTAAAAACGCCTAAGTCAGCCTAACTTCCACCGATAATGGATTCAACCGTAAAAACGCCTAAGTCAGCTCAACTCGCAACAATAAAGGATTCAACAGAATTCCCTTAAAGTTTTCACGAAGAACAGCGGAAGAACGAATTAAGAACGATCTTTGAAAGATGAACAAAAGCAATAACGCTTGAGAGAAAAGTTTGAGTAAATGCTCTCAATTCTTATTCACAAAGAATAATGAAACAATTCAGGAGTGAGTACAAATGAGGGGGAGGCTCTCTATTTATAGTTGAGCTCCCCCAAAACCGATGGCTACAATTAAAAGCTGTATTCAATTAGGACTCTAACTTTACAGAATTAGAAGCTGTGTACAATTAGAACTTCTAAGACTACTTAGTCCTATCTTCATTATCGGGCCCATCAGGCTTCAATGTGACAGGCCTGTCCAACAGCTCTTTGAATCGGGCCAGTTCTCGTAGGCCAAATGATCCCCATCTGAACAACAGACCTCCATTGGATGCATTTGGTGCGCTTGTCACGGGCTTTGAACTGCGGTCCGTGACATTCTCCCCCACCCATTCTCGCAACGCCCTCGTTGCGACTTCTGAATGGCACTGACTTGATTCGCCTCGGTCTCGTCTCGTCGCCTTAGCCTTTCCCTTTCTTTGGGATTCTTGCCTCGGCTTCTGTCGTTTCTTAACTCGAGCCGTCCTGCTCGTCGCATTTACTCTGGTCAACTGTCCCACATGCATCGCTTCTTTTTCTTTAAAGTCTGATGCACCACCTACCTTTCCCATAGGTGGAAGCCTTGTCGATGACTCGGCTAACTCTGATACTTCACTCAACTTGAGCCTCATTGGTCCCAGCTTCACTGTTTTCATCGCAACTTTATCCGCTAAGTTAGATGACAAACTCACCTCTTCCTTAGGTGGAAGCCCCTTCGACGACTCACCAAGCTCAGACGTTGCGTTTCTTTCGACTCCGGCTTGCTTTGGACAGTTCCGCAACTCATGCGGACCACGGCACAAGAAGCACTTAACTTGCTTCTTTTTGCTCCTCTTTGCCCTCTTGGCTTCGGCTTTTCCTTTGCTCGAACCAAGCTTCTTGGGCTCATTGTCTGCTCCATCGTTCCCCTCGATGACAGACTTCTTCAGACACTTCCGCAACCTATGCGGACCATGACACAAGAAGCACTCCACTGGCTTCTTCTCGCTTTCGGCCTCCTTGGCTTCGACACCCCTTGTGCTCGAACCAAGTACCAAGGCCTTACCCATCGGCTTCTCCTTAAGCGCGGATTTCTTCAGACATTTCTTCAACATGTGTGGACCGTCGCAGAGAAAGCATTTCAGCTTGTCCCTTTTTCTCTTGGGTTTCTTCTTCCCAACTCGTGGTTTCCCATTACCACCATTGTCGCTGTTTTCATTGCCATTAACTCTATCTTCCTTGTGATCTATTTCACATACGCCCCTTCCATCGGATTTGGAAGACCCAAGCTTGTCTTTCCCTAGACCAAGCTTCACCACGGACTCAACTACCGTCATGGCTTCCGACAGTTTTTGGACACCTCTTTGTTCCACCTCCTGTCTGACCCACGGCTTCAATCCCTTTTGAAAAGCAAGCAATGCTTCTTCATCGGTCACATCTGAAATTTGGAGCATGAGTTCCTTGAACTCTTGAACATACTCCCTCACTGTGCCCCGTTGCATTATCTCTTGCAACTTTGCCCGAGCTTCTTCCTCGGCAAATTCTGGGTAAAACTGTCCCTTCAACTCGCATTGGAACTCTTGCCACGTCTCAATCTCACCTTGCCTTTTATCTGTGGTCCTACCTCGCCACCATAAAAGCGCAATGTCAGTAAGAAACATTGAAGCAGTGTTTACCTTAACTGCATCCTCCATGATGCCTTTGGCACGGAAGTAGTTTTCCATCCTCCACAAGAAATTGTCCACATCACATGCAGACCTTGTCCCCACAAACTCTTTCGGCTTTGGGACATCCTCATTACTGAGTGCTGCATTTGCCACTCCTTTCCCCACGGCTGCTTGACACAAGGATAGCTCTCCCTCGAGCTCCTCTATTCTTGTGCTCAAAGCCTTCGTCGTGGCCATTGTTTCCTCCTTCAAAGCCATCATCATGGCCTCGAGAGCATCATTCCTTTCCGACAGCTTATCCCTGTGTGAATTAAACAACTCGTTTACCTTGTCCATGGTGGAATTAAGAGACATCTTTACATAGTCTCTGGACTGCTCCTCCCAGTTTGTTATGCGATCCTCGACCCCATCGAGTGCCTCCTTTACATCCGCCATGGATCCCTCGAGTTTACCCACACGTTCCTCTACTGCCGATATTGTCTCCCTCAAAGACTTCCTCACCCACCTTTGTTCAAACTCTTCTTTCGACATCCCAACGGTGCCTTTGAACCAACAACTCGAATATTACTTGGTTCAAACCTTGGCTCTGATACCACTTGTCACGGACTTGGAGTTTTCCCACACATCCGTGCGGCCTTAGGCAGTTTTCTTGGCTTAAAAACGCCTAAGTCAGCCTAACTTCCACCGATAATGGATTCAACCGTAAAAACGCCTAAGTCAGCTCAACTCGCAACAATAAAGGATTCAACAGAATTCCCTTAAAGTTTTCACGAAGAACAGCGGAAGAACGAATTAAGAACTATCTTTGAAAGATGAACAAAAGCAATAACGCTTGAGAGAAAAGTTTGAGTAAATGCTCTCAATTCTTATTCACAAAGAATAATGAAACAATTCAGGAGTGAGTACAAATGAGGGGGAGGCTCTCTATTTATAGTTGAGCTCCCCCAAAACCGATGGCTACAATTAAAAGCTGTATTCAATTAGGACTCTAACTTTACAGAATTAGAAGTTGTGTACAATTAGAACTTCTAAGACTACTTAGTCCTATCTTCATTATCGGGCCCATCAGGCTTCAATGTGACAAGCCTGTCCAACAGCTCTTTGAATCGGGCCAGTTCTCGTAGGCCAAATGATCCCCATCTGAACAACAGACCTCCATTGGATGCATTTGGTGCGCTTGTCACGGGCTTTGAACTGCGGTCCGTGACACTAGTGCATGGGATATTTAAGGCAAGCATGCATGTATGCATGAATCCATGGCCATGCATGCTATTTTGCATAAACTCACCTTCACTATGAGAGGAGAGTTGCAGGGTCCAAAGAAATCAATTGGCTTAAGATGATAAATTTTGTTCTTAGGGACCACCACAATAGCTCCTTGAGAAGAGTTACAAGCTAACTCCCAAGCCTCCTTAAATGCCTAAACCAAAGAAAAAGAAAAAATAGTTGTTGAATGTCAATCAATAAATTCTCGGCTGAATCTTGGATTTGACTTGCAGTCCAAACAAGATGTTATGATTGTTATTTTGTGATTTTTATTTTCACTACCATTTTTATTTATTATAAGGTACGAGTCCAACGTGGTTTAATCAAGTAAGTAAAAAATAAAATAAAATAAAATAAATCAACAACGGTCCATGTAAATTAATCTTATCAATGTTGGTGGTTGCCCTTTCTATTTCCACCTATTTTAAAGTTTAAATTGAAGTTTTTTTAATATGTGACCTCAATACTTGTTGATATATACTTGTTGATATATACATTGAAAGTTTTTAGTGAGTTTTATAAGTTTTTTGCTTTTAAATTAAAATAATAATTCAAAACTTTAAAAAGTTTAAACCAAAAAATAATACTTGAAAAGCTATTTAAATATTAATATTTATTTAGAAATACCAGTTTTACTTTTTTATCAGAATTTTTACAAAAGTAGTTTTTTTAATTACTTTATCTAGTGGTACTTGGGTCCTAACTTATTCGTGTCATTCAATATCATATTTCATGAATGTTCTTAAAATGTAATTCATTATTCATTATGTTTGCAATCACAAATTAAAAAAGAAAGCTTAACATTAAAATGGGTTTGAATTATTGTCGAATTGAGTGGGAAAGAATTCAATGTTACTTAATTGGAATATTAGTTTGACTATTGTGATGTGTAAACCAAAAAAAAAAATAATGTTAGAAAGCTTACTCTTTATTTCGAGGTTTGGTATAGTCAGAACTCAATATAATTATTGAACACCAATTGATTTAAATAAAAGATTTAATAAAAGAGTTTAAAAAAAAAACAAAATTTAAGTGACTACTGAATACAAAAAGATTTGATATGATTACCGAATACCAAATGAAATAACAATTCTAATGTTTTGATATGATTATTGAATACCAATAAATTTAAATAAAAGAGTTAAAAAAGAAAAAAACAAAAACAAAATTCAAGTGAAATCATAATTCTGAAATGACTACTAACACTAAAGGATTTAAATAAAAGGGTCCAAAAAAAAATATAAAGTCGAAATGAAGCCACAATTCTAATGATATTGAACACCAAAAGATTTAAATAAAAGGGTCCAAAATAAAATAAAATTAAAGTGAAATCATAACTCTAATGCTTTGATATGATTGCTTAACACCAAAAGATTTTTTCTTTAAAATAAAAATAATAATACCGAAGTAAAACCACAACTCTAATAATATGTACCTGCGAATCGTCAATTCCATTAGCCTTAGCTCCAAAATCATCGACATTGATTACCTTGAGAGTGACCCTATCAATCCTCGACCAAACTTCATTATTGTTGATGGGATTAACGTTGTCTTGTTGGTTGTAGGTTGTTGGGCGGCTATAAACATGAGTTTGTCGAACATCACTGTGAAATGGGTCCTCTATGTAACTCCCAAAACAAGATGTGGACAAACAGATGAATGTAATGAAAAGTGGGACACAAAGGGTTTTTAACCACATTATCAGACAAATGTCGAAAGGAGCTATCACTTGAACATGTTAGTCATGTAACTCACTATATTTATAATATAAATAATAGAGACGAAAGTGGAGGTTTTGGGTGCTAAATTTCTTCAACTAATGAAGAAAAGAGATGGAAAGTGGGGGAAGTTAAGTTAGTTGGAAAGGATTACTTTGTGCTTCTTTATCAACTTACATACATACATCCCTTGCTTTCTACTGAATTCTTCTTCATACATATGTAACTCAATGATGTGTTGACTTCATTTGCTTCAAATAACTACATCATATACATTTAGATTTGTTATACACAAGTAATAACCAACCCGAAATTCAGATAAAATTCGGGTCACTTACCCACGACCCGACCAGGACCTACCAGATGGATGCACACAAGACGCACAGTGAGAGGACAACTAGGGGAGCTCGCGGTATCAGCTCGCATGAGTCGAGGGGATCTCACAGTCCTAGCTCACATAGACCGAAGGAGTTCGCATGTAGGGGATTGCGAGATCTAGCATGCAAGTTGGAACGATACACGTGCTCAACATTCCTAAGGTCTGCTCAAAATGTCAGTCTTATGAATAATTAGGTCAAGTCAATGAGATACAGAGAAAATTGTTCAACAAGATTTATTAATTTTTAAAGGATATTTTACCATTTAATCAATGGGGCCAAGATCTCTTCTTGCCGTTAGCCTTTATTCCTTTCATGTCATCTTGTGTATCGGGATTTGGTCGTCACACCCACTTATTTTTACATCCAAAGTATTATATTCTTTGAACACTCTCTATCCCTTTAAGATCTTATCATCTAAAAGTATTTCATCTTAATTCAAACTCTTTTTTAAAAAAAAAAATCATTCCATGTAAGAATTGTCTACATAAATAAACATACATATACTTATACACTAGATTATATCTTACTACTACACGGGTAAAAAAAAACTTAATGTATTTTTAAAATGGCATAATGTCAAATTTAGCCCTTGACAGTTATATCTTTTGTCAATTTGATCCTTATTCTTTTTTTTAGCTAAATTTGTTCTTCAACATTTTAAAAACAGTCAAATTTAACTATCAACCTTTTAAAAAAGAGTTGATATGATGTTTTTCGAATGAGAATACTAACTAAAATATTAAATTTTTAAACACAACAGCCTACATGACAATCCATATGTGCTCCATGCAAATTCTTTTTTGAATTTTTATAATTTTTGAATTATTTGTTGACATGAGATATATGACAAATGATATTATGTTAATATGATATGCACATGGACCACCATGTGAGTTGTCACGCTAACAATGTTAAAAATTAATGTTTTAGTTATAATTTCCGTTAAAAAAAGCGATTTTACTCTTTTTTGAAAAGTTAAAAGGACCAAATTTAGTTCAAAATAAAATAAAAATCAAATTGATAAAAAAAATATAAACATTGAGAATTTAATTTATTATTATGCGTTTTATAATAAACGACAGTTTTTATTGAAATTACTACCTTTTATATGAGAGGTAATTGTTTAATTTTAAAATATATTAGATAAAAAAAACTTAAAAAGGAAAAATAATCTTATAATAATGTTTATTAATTTATATAAAAAAATAGTTTTCATTCTTTTCTTAATTAAGGGTGTGTTTGATAAATTAAGAAAAAAATATTAATTTTTATAAGCATTGAATTTATATTATAAAATTGTTTGATATATTAGTAAAATTTAAAGGAATGAATATTCTTGATTTTTAAAAATTTATTATTTCATCCACTGTTAAATGATAACAAAAGACTAAGAGTGAGTTTGGATGGATAGTACGTTTATCTGCGGTTAGTGTAAAAACAGCAGTGGCGGTGAGATTAGATACTGTAGCATGAGATAAAAAATAAGTTAAACGTACCACACCATACCGCACCTCCCATCCAAACCCACAATAACAATGCATTTATACATAAAATTTTTGGGTGATCAAAATAGGAATGATCCTTATTTAAAATGACTAATGGGTAATTTACCTTTTTTTTAGAGTAACTACCGTGAAAATACATTATTAGACTTTTGTTACCATTTAATTGTGGAGTAACTAATTTGATCAATTTTTTTGAGTCATCAAATTAACAAAAAAAAATAATAACCAAAATAAAAACACCATCATTTAAAGTGTAGTTTACCTGAAATTAATTCACTTAAGTCCTTAATTTTGACTATAAGCTAAGCTAATTGTTTAATTTAATCAATAAGTGTTTAGAAAAAATTCCGTAAATTTTTTTAAAATATTTGGACTGAATTATACTTCTGGAGTACTTCACTTAAATATCACATTTAATTCGAATAGAATTATATTTAGATTGTAAAATGTACGAGGACACCTTTGACTATACTAAAAAAAAGATTTCTATGTCAAACATTGTAATATGTTTTTGCTTATAATCGCACTTTCTAAACCCACTATAAGATGATATTACGATGGTGTTCGGTTTATGAAATATAAGATTATCTTTGATAATAGGATTATCAGAATGAAAAATTAATTAGAACATTATTGGGTCTGTTGTATTATCTTATTCTATTTATTTAGTTAAAATGTAAAATTTTATTGTTCGAATGATAAAACGCAAGATTATGTAAGAGCATATTTACTAAATTATCCGATTAAAGGTTTTTTTTTTATTTATTGTTGACTACATAAAGGTTGAAGGTCATAATATTTTATTTTTCTGATAATTAAGGTTTCT
The DNA here is from genome assembly GCF_007990345.1 of Gossypium hirsutum. Classification (NCBI taxonomy): domain Eukaryota; kingdom Viridiplantae; phylum Streptophyta; class Magnoliopsida; order Malvales; family Malvaceae; genus Gossypium; species Gossypium hirsutum. Next base: position 3,445,082 of record NC_053431.1, on the reverse strand, counting down.
CTCAACTTCTAATAATAAATAAATACATCTGAAATATTACCTGAAGAATATATTAAAGCACGGTAGAATTTGATTCATTTGTTATTATTATTAGGTTAAATAGACAATATATGTCGATTTTTTTAATTAACTAAATAGATCGTTTTTAGAGAAAGTGTGTGTGAAAGCGTATCTAGTTAAATGAGTTTTCCTGTTGACATGTCAGAGAAAAGCGCGCCCAGTTCGAAGCGATTTTCAATAATTATAAAGAAAACGCGTCCAGTTGGGCAAGTTTTCCTGCCAACTATGGGTGCGCTTTCACACTCTCTCTTCAAAAACGACCTATTTGATCAATTAAAAAATCGACATACCTATTTAATACTTCACTTTATTTAGGTAAAATGAAATAAATTCATTAAAAATGGGGTAAAATTGTAAAAAAAATATGTTAGATTAGAGTTCATACAATTTTTTAGTCGATTGTTTGGTTTGATTCTTAATTCTTTTTTCCGATTTGCATCAAATTCTCTCTAGTATCGAGTATATGACACCAATTGAATTGATCCAACCACTAATTATCGGAAATTTACATTTACATTAAATATTCTATTAATCAGATAATTAATTTTAAAAGTTGATCACAAAGTTTAAAATTAAGTCAAAGAATGAGATGTACCAAACATTATTAGAAATTCAAATCCATTACCCAAATTTAGTTTTATGATTCATTGTATCAGACACAATGTTTTCAGATCGAATCAGTTGAATCGAGAACTAATTAGAATATCGATCTAAACAAAGATAAAAATCAATTAACTTATGAATTAATACTGATCAGTTGAATAAGTTAAACAAATTATATAAATCAACGATTAAATCAATTGAATCAAATTTTATATTTTTATAAATTTTTAATAATTTATTTAATTACCTAAAAATTATCTAAACATTAATTAAACAACAAGAATTTTTTGAAATTTGAAATTGAAATAATTATCATGTTGTTTAAGTCAATAAAATATAATTTTTTTAAATAATTACTACTATAATTAATATATGATTATAAAAAAGGATACATAAAATACATTTAAGGCAATATAGTATAATGGTGGGGTACTTCATCAGATCCTCAATATTATATGAAAGTTCCCAACAGAGGGAACTAAGACAAGAGCAGCCAAAAATATGTTAGCCTCACCACCACCATTTCTCCCACGTGGCAATTTTGATTTGATATAATTTCAAAATAATCCGAATTCGATTAGAGCTTATACGGATCGGATCGGGTCGAGTCGGATCAGTGTTAAAATTAGGCTTATTTTTTAAGTTTGGTCTGGCCTGACTCGAAAAATGGGTCAAAAATTTTATTCAAACCCGATCCGCCTGTATTAATTTTTTTAAAATCTTTATATAAAAATAAGTTTAAAAATGTACTACATCAAATACACAAAAAACATTAAAATAAATATTTCCCTATAAATTGAAAAAATATATATAGAAAAAATCTTTATACTTACATAATACTAACATAGTTACACTTTAACAAGCAAATGTTTAAGGTCTTGCCTGAGGCCCAAATTGTTTTCTAAGTCTTATTTTTTTGTCCAAGCCCATTTTTCGGGCCTACATTTTTACCCAAAGCTTCCCACTTTTCGGACGGGCCTTTGAGCTTGGGCAGATGACTCGACCCATGATTTGGTCTAATTTCGATGATTAATCATCATGTTACCCTGAAATACATGGCAACAGAATGTTGCACGTTTTGGCCACATGGCTATGTCTTAGAGCCACACAATCTAAGTTTTGTCCCCTGTTTTCACTTTTCAATTTTTACTTAAATTTTTGTAAAAGTTTCAATTTAGTCAAAATTTATCCCCGAATTGTTTTAAATGTTTCATATGCTCAATTTAAGCTCGGATTTGATTGAATAGCATGAAAACGATCATAACTTTTATTTTAAAATGGATTATCTAGTTATTTATGACAAACAGTGAATAATGTTATTGTTTTACTGTTGTAATACCTATAGCTTGGGTCAGGTGATCGGACTAGGTATAAGGTGTTGTAAATTTTTTAGTTAAGTTATCAAAATAAAAAAAATATCAATAATTAAATGATTAATGGTGTAATTTATCTATTTTTCTTTTTTATAAATTCGAATATACTAATTATTGGATTTAAATTAAATCTTAAGCATAAACATACATTAAGTATTGAATACTTATTATTTGGATTTTGTTTATTTTTGTTATAATTTATTCAGATACCCAATATTTATCTTATAATTCTGTTTTTTTTCAGACAATTTATTTGATTTCAAATATTCAATATTTGAATATTTATATGATAATTTAATTAATTTAAATTTAAATTTAAATTCAAATAATAATACTTGATTTACAACTGAAAATAAACATATTCAAATTTTAAGACAAATTTTTAAATTTAAATTTTATAAAATTATAGATATTCAACTTATTTTTAAATCCAATTTGTAATTGAGTAAAACCGAATTCGAATTATAACAAGCTCGAGCTTACTCAAATTTTATATCTAAAATTACTACTTCAACTTCAACTTCAATTTCAATTCAAGATAAAATAACACTTAAATTCGGTTATTTTAATAATTTAAATTATTTAAATTAAAAGTGATAGCGGTTTGATTCAGATGGATTTTGTTCTGTTATCTTACGGTATTATAATTTTTTAGAAATCAAATATCGAAATTAACCAAATCAAATCAAATTCCATGAATCGTTTGATTCATCAATTGGTAATTTTTTTTAAATTATATAATAATTTAAATAGAAAATATTCTTATATTATAAAAATAAAATTAGTTATAAAATAAATTAAAAAATAACGATAAGTTCAGTTTGGATAATTACAATTTTTATCTAATGAATTGCAAACCCAACTTAGCTAAATATTTTTAAATAATGATCGAATTGAAATTGAATGAAAACTTAACTAAGCACCATGGTTCAAATTTTTTTTGAAAGGGTACATGTTTGAAATAATCCAGACTAAAATCTACTAAATCGAGCTAAAACCCATAAATAATAAATGATGTGCTTAGAAGCTAATATACATAATTGCGTATGATCTATTTCGGATTTGAGTATTTAGAACTCGAAGGCATCCGCTTTTGACAATTGTGTCAAGGCCTCATCAACTTAAAAAAAGAAGAAGTTATAAACTGGTCATTATACTATTCAAAAGTTTTCATTCAAGTCATTGGGTTGTTAAAATCATTGTTGTATGAAACATATTTGAATGTTACGGATCTATGAAACAAAATCCAAACGACTTTTTTCTTCAATTATCGACATTGATCATCAGATCGACTTGAATATAAAAGTATATTTTTTTACTTGATAATTATTGATTCATCATACCAATTGTCAAATAGTTTCTTACTGGCCGTACATTTAAAGAAAACTTAAAAACTTAGTGACCTAAATAAAAATTTTCGAATAATGCAATAATTATTTTATAAATTTCTAAAATTGAATAGTCAAAACGTAAACTTATTAATAATTTAGAAACATGATATTTATCAAAAAAATATTTTTTTAATTTAAATCCAGCTAAAATAATTTATGAAGAACCCAATCATTCTTTTTTTTTTTAAATATTTTTTTCTCACCAAAACCATAAATATATTCGCATTTTTTCTCCTCATTTTTCCATTTCTAGACGTTACTTTCTCTCTGCACTTTCTTTCCCTCTCATTACTCTCTCTCCAAAAAAGCAAAAAAAAAAAAAAAAAAAGCTTTCAAATAGTTCTTTTTTTCTTGGTAGCATCAATGGGGATGATATATTTATGCAAATAAAATTATTTTTGTTGTTCAATAAAATCCCCTTCTTCTTTTATTGTATCTATAGCCTTTGATAATTGATCTCTTTAGATCCTTAAAATCATCTCTCAAATGCTTTCCACAACTTAAGCTATATATATATACCCTTTTTTTTCCCTTAGATCTGTTTCAAGCTTTCCCTTTGCTTTGCTTACGAGATTTTGAGCTTCAACTTGTATTTTTCTTATTGGTAAGTTTGTTTATAACTTTGATTTTTGTTATCAGCAGATTTGCATTTCGATTAATTTTTCTAATGGTTGAAAATTGAGAAAATTGAAGCTTCGTTGTAATGGGTTTTCTGTTTTAGTAAAGTTAGAAGTGATTTAGCTAATTTTTTCCCCTTTTGTTTTTTTGACATTTATTGATATTTAATTGAGCAACGCTAGATTTATTAATTTTTGACAATATTAGTGACTTAAAGCTTGATTAATACTATGGATTATGGGTGAATTTGTAATCACTAGCAAAATATTCACTAAATCTCTTTTTGATTTTATTCTTGCTTTGTTTGCATATTATGTCTTTTTTTTAAAAAAAAGGAAAAAAGAAAGAAAATTCCATAAACAATGCCGTATAGTTCTTGTCATAGTCTCGTTTTCATGATTAAAAAAAAATTCTTTTTATCTTGAGAATAAGAATAATTGGCTTTCTTAATTTTCTGTCTTTTATCTTAGATTATTCCATATTATGATCGGATCTGTCATCTGACAGAACATTAAGATTCTTATAGCTACTAATGTAGTAATGTGAACAAAAGTTTTAGAATGTCTTGTTGGTTTTTTTTTTTTTTGGTGAAATTCAATAGCTAGATTAGTGGACTTTGCCTACTAAAAATATGGTAAAAAGCTAGTGAAAATCAAATTAGAAATATATATTTTTTGTGTTGCATGTTCTTCATTAAAGGATGAAGCAATTCTACTGTATAATCTTATATTCCTTGTTCATTTAAAGGTTTCATTTGGTTGATTTATGTTTGTTTCTTGTTTCTTTTGCTTTTGCTATTTTTAATGGTCATTTTCCAGAGATATTTTATGTGCACATGTGGTTTAACGATCTTAGCAATTTCATCCTTGAATTTGATATGAGAGGTTATTTATTCTTTGTTCATGAATTTGCAGCTAATCGAAGCATGTGCGTTGGTCCGGAGCATTCAAAATCTGGAGATATGAATCACTTAACTGTGAAAACTGAGGACTCTTTTTCTAGCTTACTTGAGCTTGCTTCTAATAATGATGTCGAGGGAATTAAGCAATCTATAGAGAAGGATGTTTCTTCGATCGATGAGGTTGGACTTTGGTATTGTCGTGAAAAAGGCTCAAACCTAATAGTTGCAAAGCATAGAACTCCATTAATGGTTGCTGCTACCTATGGCAGTGTTGATGTTGTTAAGCTTATATTGACTCACTCAGAGGCTGTCAACCTATCGTGTGGTACAGACAAAAGTACTGCCCTTCATTGTGCTGCCTCTAGCGGATCTCTTCATGCTATCGATGTTGCTAATCTACTTTTATCAGCTGGTGCTGATACAAATTCTTCTGATGCCAATGGCTGTCGACCTGCTGATGTTGTTGTAGTACATCCAAAGCTCCAAAGCATGAGAGCCGTTATGGAAGAACTTCTTTCGGGACATGTTTCTGATGACTCTTTTGGGAAGCAGAATTTACGGATATCCATTGATAACCCTACTTCTGGCTTGCCACCCCTTTCTTCGTCACCGGAGAATCGATCATCACCCTCTCCTTCGCACCTAGCATCTTCGCCAACGGCTTCGAAGTTTGTTGATATACCTGTTAACTCTACAACAGAGAGGAAAGAGTACCCTGTTGATCCATCTCTCCCTGATATCAAGAACAGTGTTTACGCAGCTGATGAGTTCCGCATGTTTTCATTCAAGATCCGTCCTTGTTCGAGAGCATACTCTCATGATTGGACGGAGTGTCCATTTGTTCATCCAGGAGAGAATGCACGGAGAAGGGACCCATGCAAGTACCACTACAGCTGTGTGCCATGCCCTGATTTCAGAAAAGGGGCTTGTAGACGAGGTGATATGTGTGAATATGCTCATGGAGTTTTTGAATGTTGGCTACATCCAGCACAATACCGCACTCGGATGTGCAAGGATGGCACAAGTTGTGATAGGCGCGTATGCTTTTTCGCCCACACTGCTGAGGAACTCCGCCCACTGTATGTCTCGACTGGCTCAGCCGTTCCCTCTCCACGCTCATATGCATCCACTGCTAGTGTCATGGACATGGCTGCTGTTATGAGCCTTTTACCTGGTTCACCCTCATCAGTATCTGCCTTATCCCCTTCACCATTCAATCAGCCTATGTCTCCATCTGCTAATGGCCTTTCACACTCATCTGCAGCGTGGCCCCAACCAAATGTTCCAACACTTCATCTCCCTGGAAGCAGCTTTCAATCAAGTCGCTTGAGATCCTCCCTTAGTGCCCGAGATATCCCACGCGAGGGCTTCGACATGTGGCCTGATTTTGATGCTCATGAACAGATTCTAAATGATTTAACCTGTGTTTCCAAGTGTCATAACAGTCCAGTATCTGTGAGTCGCTCTTGTCGATCCAAAACATTAACTCCTTCAAACCTTGAAGAGCTATTTTCTGCGGAGATCTCTTCATCTCCTAGATATACTGATCAGTCAGCTGCTTCTGCGATATTTTCCCCTACCCATAAATCAGCTGTCCTTAATCAGTTTCAACAGCAACAGAGCAAGTTATCTCCAATCAATACAAGTGTTTTTGCACCCAGAAATGTTGAACACCCACTGTTGCAGGCTTCATTCGGTGTTGGGTCTCCTGGAAGAATGTCACCCAGAAGTAATGAGCCAATCTCCCCCATGGCTGCTCGCTTGTCCGCACATGTTCAGCTTGAGAAGCAACGACAACAGCAGCTAAGCTGTCTTAGCTCTAGGGAGCTTGGATCTCCTGTGAATTCTCCTTGGTCCAAGTGGGGTTCGCCTAATGGAAAGTTGAACTGGTCAGTTAGTGCAGACGAACTGGGTCAATTACGAAAATCATCATACGAGCTTCTTAACAGTAGCGAGGGGCCCGACTTATCTTGGGTCCAGTCTCTTGTAAAGGAATCCCCACCTGAGATGATGAAAGAGAAGCTGGTAGCTCCTGCTCCACATGGTGCATCATCTGGTAACATTTCCAATGATTCCAATTCCCAGATCAATTCTGTGGATCATTCCGTTTTAGGAGCTTGGATCGAGCAAATGCAGCTTGATCAGCTTGTAGTGTAGAGAAACAGATTTCTGAAGGTACATATTTTGTTGGTCTTTGGAGAAAGATAACAACAGGAAGTTGACTCATGGTGAAAGCAGATAAAACCAATCGTGGCAGAAAGATTAGAATGGGAATTTAATTCTATAAATTCTTTTTAATCATTTTATTGTTTCAGCTGCAGCAGAGTTCCAGCAAAAAAGATGTAGGAAAGCCTCTACTCTGGGTAATATTAAGCACTGAACGTGTCTGCGGTTTAAGGTTTTTGTAACATTTTGTTGTCTTCATATTACTTTCAATATTTTCCTTAGATCAGTGAAAAGAAAAACTGTGATGCATTTTATGAGATCATGTTAAGCTAATGTGTTTCCTTCTGAATGGTGTAAAACCTGGTTTTTAAGTTATTATTTCAATATCTTTATTTTTTTGTCCCATGCATATGGTTTGTTATGCTCTACTTTTAAACTTTCTCTTTTGCTTTTGTTTTCTTTTGCCTTGGTTCTCCTTAATGGATGATGACTTTGATTCACGTGATCTATAATTCATGATTGGGGAAAATCTGGGGTGTGGTACTGGTCCCCTTTTGGAGGTCGTTGCTCATACTCTTCATTTTTCTTGAAGTATCTGTATTTGATATTCCTATCTAAGATACGGGTATAGGGATATAACATTCAAGGATACTTTCGAACTTAGAAAAGGTTAATCATAGTCATGTCGGGTACATAGTCGTATTTGATGCTTATATTCAATCCGAGTAACATGGGTTCGGTATTGTGGTTGGTGGAAAAGGAAGTAATGTGGATCCAACTTTCAAAAGATGATAATGATGGGGGAGGGTGGCCTCTTTGTTTAGGGGAAGTGGGATGATGGTACCCATCTATGATGCCGACCACTCACACCATTACAAAAGTATGTGGGGTGGTCTTTAATGGAGTTTAGACAAGAAATGGCATTGTAAGTGATTCGCTCGGACAGGGGCCTTTTGCCTTTAATGGTCAATTGGGAATTTAAGGTTTATTAGTTTGGTTCAAAGCATCACCAAATGTCCTTTTTATTTTATTTATTTATTATATTTTTAGTCTTTGACTTTTGGTATTGAGTTTGGATTAAATTTAGAATTGAATAAGGTCGGATTCTCAAACTATCATCAAATGTTTTTCTTTTGGTCTTTGATATCCAATATCTAAGGTGTCGATTAAATCTGAAATTGAGTCGAATCGGATATCATTTTAGGATAAATTCTTTTAACATTTTATATTTATTTATGAGATTAAAATTCAAAACCTTATTTAGAAAATTTTGAGTTTGACACTTTACTCAACATGTGATGTGCATCAAAATTCATATGTGAGGACCCCCAACATAAATGAAAGGGTCCTCTTATAGGGATCAAAAGCATCCAATACATATATGATTGCTAGTATGATAACCAAGCTTTACTATTTTAATCATTGGCTCATTTACTATAGTATTTGTTTGGCTTCTAACATTTATTATAGGGTTTAATTAAGTAAATATGCTGATTTTAAAATGAAATGATAATTTTAGGTTTTTTTTCTTAAATTTTGGGAAATTAGGTTGTTTTTGAAGAGAGATATCGAAAACGCGTTTTGGAAAAACGCTTTCTACAAAATGTATTTTCTTTTGATACATTAGCTCCTCTAATTAGATGATCAAATTAAAGTGATTTTATCCTTGAGTTTTAAGTTTGATTCCTCCTTTAAGCACAATTGGATTTTTTATTATAGAGTTTAATTAGGTAAATATATTGATTTTAAAACGAAATGAGGGTTTTAGGCCTTCTCCGAAATTTAAGAAAATAGATCATTTTTTAAGAGAAATCGAAAACGCATATTGAGAAAGTGCTTTTTGAAAAACACTTTCCACAAAATATATTATTTTTTAAAAATATCAACTAATTAATAATGCTTTTTGAATAATGCTTTTTATATTTTTTATTTCATATTGTTTCAATTTATTTAATTAATAAATATATATATTTTAATTTTTAATTCATCTTTTTAATTAATAATTCTTTTATTTATAAAAATTAAATAATAAATATGTAATTATATAATAAAAATATATTATATATATCATTATGTTAAAAATATTTTTAATTCATAACTCCTTTATTTATTTATATAATTAATAATTATATAATTGGAATATATATTTGATATTTATCATTATGTTAAATATATTTTATTTTTTGAAAAAATAAATTAATTTTTTTATATATTTTTCTTTATATATAATTTTTATATGTGAAATATTTATTTTTCAATTCATACCATGAGCGTAGTAAATTATAGTATTATATAGTTTTGTACGTGTATTTAAAATAATTATTTAAAATATTTCAAGTATAAAAATATTAGAAATATCATACCCACATTGTAGGTGAAGAAAATAAAATTATATATAAAGAAAAATATATCAAAAAAATTGTTGATGTTTTAAAAAATAAAATATATTTAAAATAATGATAAATATAAAAACATATATTTATTATATAATTATTAATTTATTTATATAAATAAAGGAGTTATTAATTAAAAATATTTTTAACATAATGATATAATAAAATATATATTTTTATTATATAATTACATATTTATTATTTTATTTATATAAATAAAAGAGTTATTAATTAAAAAGATGAATTAAAAAAATATTTATTTAAAAATAAAAAAACTTGAAACAACATGAAATAAAAAGAAAACAAAATGTTCTTAGAAAAGAAATTAAACTTAAGACTTAATGATGAAATCACTATTATTTGACAATCTAACCAAAGATGTATTAAAAAAAACGCGTTTTGTAAAAAATATTTTTCAAAAAGTCCTTTTCTTAAGACGCTTTTTTGATTTATCTCTCCAAAAATATTTTATTATCCTAAATTTAAAGAAAAACTGTATAAAACACTCATTATATTTTAAAATCGACATATAAACCTTTATTATAGTATAACATTTTATATCCTTAGAATATATATATATAAGTAAATTTTGGATGTGGTCTAATTAAAATTTTTAAAAATTTTGTGAAATTAATGAGAATTTAAAAAAAAATTAATCAAAATTTTTCAAAAAATTAAAATTTATAATGAAACATTTTAAAATTTCAAAAGTATAAAATATTTCAAAATTTTTGAAAGGGGAAGGTCCCAACCTATAAATAAGATTATAATGCGCTTTACCATACTTGAATCCATATCTCCCTATATTAACAACAATTTTATAGTAGTCGAACTAAGGCTTAATCAACAAATATATATATATATATATGAATATTTAAACAGTCGCAACTCTTTATAAACAACTACAGAAAAACAACTATTAATAATTAAAAATATTACATATTAATTGTTGTGCATAAAACTGTTACAAGACATCTGCAATATTTTTGGGGGTATCTAAGAAAAAAAGGGGCTAAGGAACAAACCATGCCTGGGCAATCAAACACATAACAAGAGCATTAATATGCTTTCACCTACACAAAGCTGAAATTTCATTAAAACAACAATAACTTCCATTATTTTTTCTTCATTTTCTCAGCTTCTTGAGGTTACAAATTACAATGGAGTCCTTAGGAAGCGCCATGGTCCTGTACCAGTCACGATCCTGAAAGTATAACACCATTTTTCATGTTACTTGTTTGATGCATAAATGTTGTTCAACAACATTCATAAAATGATCATACCATGATATGGATAATGGATGGTTATATATATGTGTGTGCATATATAATAGGGAGTAAGAAGGGTGTTGTTTTTACCTCCAAATACCAGCAAAGGCACGCAGAGCCATGTAAATGGTTAATGCAACCCAGATTCCTATAAAACCGTTGCTTTTGGAGAGAAGGAATATTGATGCAATGCTTGCTCCACCTACCAGTATCTGAAGAAAGAACAAATCGATCAGCATATGTATATTGTGGAGCGATTTCTGACTCCTTTGAGAGAAGTTTGCAAGGTGCCATTCATTGGGAGCGATTACTGGGTCAGTATAATCTCTCGACTTTGATAAGAACTCGAGTGTCTGAAAAGACAGATTCATAGATCAAAAGCACCTTGTTGGATGTCTGAACAGACAAACCATATTCTATTTTGCATGGTCTGACTCGAACCCACATTCTAAAACTTATATGCTATCTTTGGGTGAGCACCTAGCTCAAGTGGTAGCATGCTCACTCAAAAGATACCCTATAAGTTTATGGCATGGATTTGAGTCAGGCTATGTGCAATTGTGTATGGTTGACTTATTTAGACATTCAATGAGGTGTTCCCACTTTATGAATTTAGTGTCCTCTCTAGCACTTAAGCTTATATCGGAGTTGAAAGACAATCTTTATTGAGAATAATACTGACCCGTTACGGCGTCCATCCCACATATGACACTCCAGTCTTAACAAACTTCTCCTAACAGAGTTGCAACTTATATATATATATATCTGGAGGAGGTGCACTGCAAGCTTGTTAGACTATTACCATGGAGTAAGCTGTGTAAGCAAAGTCAGATGATCCAAAGTTAACGCCATCACAAACGAAAGCTAACGAGTTGATTGGTTGTGTACTTGCTACAAACTGATAGGCAGAGACAAATTCAGATAAGACCATACATACATACATACATGAAGAATTAAAACATACCACTACTCCTATGCTGATAAGGCGCAAAACAGCAGCATCTTTGGAGAAGATCCCTGACCCAAAGTGTAAACCAACTCCAACCACAACAGCTAGCCCCATTCCCATCACAAAACTCATCTGCAAATCCATTAAAAAAGTGAAATTGAGATCATGCATGCATGTCATTATAATAAAAAAAAAACACGTCCACAAGGGAATTGCTTAGCGACTTCATCAAGTTTCACTATTTTTCCTTTTAGCAGTACCTGCAATACCCGAACTGCCACTGCTGTCACCTTCTTATAGTCCTTCTCAGCAAATGCACACGCAAGAATTGCCTAAAATGTGAACGTTTCAGATACATAAATCAATGTGTTAAGTTTGTTTAGTTACTCGGACTCGTATTAAAACATGCAGATGTGGGTATTTAGAGGACCCTTTGAAGGTTATATCTTCGTATTCATGTCTGCACATTCATCCAACACTTGTACTTCAAGAAAAATAAATAAACCGAAGATTTTACCTGTCCAGCAACAGCTAAACCATCCGCAAGCAAAGATGATGTGAGCCAAACTTGTAAGCAGATTTGAAACGCAGCCATTGGTGTTGGACCAAGCCTAGCAGCCATTGATGCTGACAATGTCACACAAAATGTGACAGCTATAACTCTTCCCATTAACATAACGCCTGTGAAAGTTTCCATTATCAGTATTATTAAACCAAAGCCAACAAGGTAATAATTGCACCAATGAATACCATTTTTAAGAAATCTTCCAAATTGGAGGTCCTTGATACGAAAAGGTAAAAGCTCCACTTGTTTCACCAATTGGCATAAAAGGATCAGTGTAATCAAATACCTGCATGCAACAGTCATTATAGCCATTAGAGTTTCATTATGCAGCCAGTTACCGTACTGCAAATAAGAGAGCAAAGAAAATTTACTCACTGAGAAAGAACATGTGCTATGGCTGCACCACTAACACCTAGTCTTAACACAAAAATAAATATTGGGTCCAATATGATATTTGTTACATCTCCTGCAACTGTTGTTGTAACCACAAAAAGAATAAAGGGTTAAGGTAAAACTATGGTAATATATTATAGGCAATTACTAATAATTTAACCTTGTGCATACCAGTAGCATATAAAGGTGTTTTGGTATCCTTAAAACCTCGGAAAATCCCTTGCATGGCCAAAGAAAGAAGAACTGCAGGAGCTCCCATGGATCTCAATGTCAAGTACTTTAGTGCAGGTTTCATCATAGGGGAATTCTGTTCAATAAATTTGGACTCGTTTAGTATATATAATATAACAGGCAACTAATGCAAACAGTATGGTGACAGTGGGAGTAAACTTACAGGTTTGACACCCATAACAAGCAGGAGAATTTTGGCACCGAAAACCAGGAACAGGGTTTGTAGCAGACCGAGCACTAAACCAAAAACCATTGCAGTCGATGCCGATGGGATATGTCTTTTCCCTTTTTTAACTTCACTGGTAACATCATCTCCACATGGCGGCTGCTTACATGTTATTTTGCCTGAACCTTTTTCCAAGTCTTGGGGAGTAATGATCTGCTCCTTGTTGCCGCCGTCATTTTCAGGATGGTCGGATTTTGGGGCATGAATGGTGGTATCTGCAAGAGTTTGTTCTTGAGCAACAAATGAAGTTGTGATGCTAACAAGAGGGTAAATGGTGATCCTCGCAGCTTGGTTGAATATGGCGATGGAAACCCCTACAGCAGCTAGCTCCACCGCTCCTGCACACATGACCAACATGACTCATACATACATACATACATACATGTATAATGAATGAGAGAGATGAGAGCAGACCTATACGGCCAATGAAAGCGGTGTCAATGAGAGAAGCAATGGGATCAGCAGCTAAGGCCAAGGCTGCTGGGAATGCCATCCTTAATATCTCCATCCCGATTGAATCAGTTTTCAAAACAAGCCTAAAATGTATAATAATAATTGTGAACCAAAATTAGCAGAATAATTGATTGAGTAACAACCGGAAATACGTTAGTTCGAGCATTATGAAATTATTAGTAGGCATTATATTAAGAAACAACATACTAAAGCATGTTTAAAGTAAATGTATAGGACCACTCATTTTTTAATAATATTATTTTTATTTAATATTTAATATTTTACATTTTACATTCTTTCTTTTAGTAACATTTTTAAATATAGATAATTTGTTTTCATATTTACATTAGCAATAATATTAAAAATATTTAAAAAAAATGACAGTCTTTAAAGTTGCTTGTGAAATAAAAAAAGTACACTTTCAGTATATCAAATACTAACTCTTTACATTATAGTATTATATATGAAAAAATAATTAGTATACTGCTAGTGAAATTGATAAGTGTCCTATAAAGATATGATATAATATTTAAAAAATAAATATTTAAAAAAAGAGGACACATGTCATTTTTTTAAAGATTGTTTGTGGAATAAAAAAGAAAAGGTATATTGCTCGTATACCAAATATATTTGTTTTTCATATGATATAAATTACATATTTATAATAATAAAAGAAATATAATTTTATTGAGAAATTTTGTTGAGGGAGGCCGAGCTAAGATTATAAAATTTGGGGAGCCAAAGTTAAAGATTTTGTACTAAAAATAAAAAAAAACTAAATTAAATCTTTTAATTTAGTTTAGAGAGGGAGCTACAAAAAAATTTTATATTGAGCCAGGGGCTATTTTGTCCGCTTTGGCTAACATTTTTATCGAAATCCTTATACATAATGGACAGACTTTCAAGTTTGAACAAAGTGTAAAGTACAACAACATCTATATTGATCTAATTTTGGTTAAGATGTAACACTTTCACTTTAATTTAGCATAATCGGTTTCACAACACGACACTAAATCAAAGACATGAAACATTTTTATTGTTACTTAATTACATGATTAATGATATTCGAAAATTTAATTAATCATATTTAATCAATAATAAATTTTTACGTATCAACCGAATGGCAACAATTAATTTTTTTTAAAAAAAATATCATTTCAAAAATGACATTATTAAAAAAAATAACAAACCATCAAATTATAGCATATAGTTAGTGAAGATTACCTTGCATCTTTGAAGAGAACAAAAATTGGCATTCCCCAAAGGGTGAAGTAGTTGGTTTCAAGTGGCTGCTCAGCCATTGATTATTCACTGCCAATAAAGCTCTTAATACAAGGCTTTTGTCACAAACTGAAAAGAAGCTTGTAAATGCAATGCCACTGCCCAAACACCTCACTTCATGCACATATATATACACATACGCATACGCATACACATATAATATGTATATATGTATCCAATCAATAAAAATATTTTTAAAAAACAAAATAAAGCATGCCAATGTGGCTGAGAAATTAATTGAGAATATATTATAGGGAAATCAAGAGCTGAATCATGAACATCGCCACCAGAAAATTGATGGTGACAATCTAATGTTCCTCCTTCACTAAATAAATAACTCATGAAATTTTGGGTTAATATCTTATTTGGTATCTGAGTTTAGTTTCAATGCTTAATTCAGTACTTAAGCCAAGTGATACTATATGACACGATAAATACTCGACACATGTCCTTTAATAAAAAACCATAAGTACTTAATTAGAATAAAAGAAACTTAAGTGTAAACTTGAGCACCGAAACTAACCTCAAGTGTTTAACAAAAAAATCTTTCAAATATCAAATTGAAGAAACTCGAGTTAATCGCGTATTATTTTTACACATTTTAGGTAAACTACAAAAAGAAAATTTCTTAACCTTGATTTAATTTCTTTTGTTTTATCATTAATGGTCATATAATCAATTTTGATTACCTGTCACATTCCCAATCACTGTAAGAAAGCTCTTCCTGTACATTGCTCTAGATAGACTTGACAAGCAAATTGATATCATCACCTTATGAGGGTATTCTTGCGATGTTGAAAACGTGGGTGACCTAAGTTGAACAATGAGATATTGTTCAAAGACCACCCATGAACCTATCTAGTACTTTTGTATAATTATATTCATCTTAAAATTTTGCTAAATAATAATAATTCTCAATATTCATGAGTTAGATTGACATTCTTAACTTTTACAGTACACAAAATTCGTTAAGCGAAACATTAAATCTAATTCTCCTCCCAAGCAATTTAATAACAATAGCCCAGAACATACTTTTTCCATCAATGCATGGAACCTCTTAGAAAGAAAAAAAAAGGTCGAATGGATTCCATCAACAACCTTAGTGTTAAGGTCTACATCACTTTTAAAAGCTCATTGATTTTTACTTGGTAGATATTTTTTCAGTTCAACAGGACTAAGTCACTACCAATTATAAAAATGGATACACGATTAGTTTGTTCACGTAGTTCGGAAACTTCCTACATTTGCGGGATCTTATGTAGAGAGTAATCTGCTATATAATTAACAAGTACAGGTTACGATTTAAGTTTAATTCACTCATTAAATTATAACCCCGCTCTTATATTTCGAACTAGATCACTCTCCTTCCAAAACTTTCCTCTCTAAAAGCTTAGGTGTGAACTAATGTACACAATTCAGATTACTTATAGTTTTGCACTCATAAAAATAGTTCCTAATTGAACAAATTAATTGCTCTCACTCTCGTACTTCTAACCTAAACAAGCCATATGATATAGAAGCATAATGGCTTGTTCAATTACAGTCAATATCAATCTCTATTTCCACTAAAATAGCAACTTAAAAAAGTCTTCAATAATAAGTATATTTGGCAAAAATCTTGTCATCAAACTCCTTAAAGATCAAATCTTTTAGTTAAGGGTAGTTGGATTTTATTGAGCCACTAAAAGTCTTCAAAAAGATCAACAATTAAATGTTAAAAGTAGATTTGGTCAAAACATGCCAATCAAATTCGCCAGCTTTTCCTTAAGGTATAAATGGCATTTATAACTAGCACTAACACCCTTCTTGTAAATCAAAGTCATCCTCGTTGAGATTAGCACTAACACCCATCAATTTGTCCCTAAACTAGACTCGGTTTTACCGACCAGCACCATGTTGCCAACATCCGATAAATCCTCCTCTCAACGATGCACCTTTTCAGTCTCCCACCTCTTGTCGGTGTTAGCAAACACCAGTAGAAAATTGTATTTTTTTACCCTTTAAAATTTATAAAATTATAAATTAGTAATAATAAAATTACACTTTAACCCCCTAAAATGATAAGATTTTAATTTAATCCTTTAAAAATTATAAAATTATTAGCTAATACAATGATAAAATTTCATTCAAAATTTATAACTTAATTCCGATCCTTTTAAACAAATTTCTAACTTCACCCCTATAAAAGAGAATCGATTTTCCAAACAAACTTCAATCTCTTTTCTCAAAAATATTTTATTATAGATTCACAATCTCCAAATTACTCTAATAACAATTATTCTAATTCAAACTATTATTCAAGCATGAATCAAATGTACCTCACCCTAATAAACCATAATGCTAATAGAAATTCTTCTCTCTACTTATACTATTTGGTTTGTTGTTTTTGCTCCATGAATCTTCCTTTCGTTTCATTATAAGTTCTGATCATATCTGTTTTTTTTTAAATATGTAAAAATACTCATAGCCCATCTCTAACCTATAAATAGGAGAATAATGTGTTTCAACATACTCGAACCCACATCCTCCTACATTAACAATAATACTCATATCAATCGAGTTAAAACTCAATCGATAATCTCAAAAATGAACTAAAATAATATATAAGCATTTCATTTGGAGCCGTGCAATATTGGACATGCTTTAAACCACAATTTATATATGTAATATAATAATAAAATTTATTTGTTGACCTGTGAATAAACCTGTGGGCTATATAATAAAGAATTATAATCCGAATTAAAGGTGCAGATAAATAAACAAGGAAAAGGCTGACAAGCGTACAAATGAAGGGAGGTTTGCTCTCGTAATCAATTTCAAAATTAGTATGATTCATGCCCAGTTAATTTTTGTGATTCATGTCGTTAATAATAATTATAATTTTGTCTTTTCTTCATATATGGAGCTGCATGCAGAGCGCAATTGTCTATTATACATCCCTAGTTATTTATTTCAATTTAAGTGGGGAATATTCAGAACTAGCTGCTCAGCTCTTGGCTATTTGGGACCAATGTGATTCGAGATTCATTTTTACTGGCATAAAAATAAAGTAATTTTATATATTTTTTAGAATATTTTATACGATTAATATTTAATAATCTAATTGTAGTAGTTTATGTTTGTGGTTGGAATTTGAGTAAGACGGAGAAAGTATTGGAGATGTGCGGTTCAACTTGTTTGATAAGAGGCGAAGAGCTGTCGGTCAGGGTGATTAAAGAAGGAGAAGAAAGAACAAGGTGAGTGGTCTTGGAGGAATCTCTTCACTGCCCAGTTACTTCGGGTCTTATGGGTGGTGCGGTGCGTTTAGCTTCTTTTTTTTTCCCACGCTATAGTATCTAATTTTATTTCTACCATTGTTTTTACACTAACCGCAAATAAACGTAACGCCCATCAAAACTCACACTTAGTCTAAGTTCATAAAATAATAAATATAATATTATTACCATTAGAAAATTATTATTCAATATAAAAATAAAGTACATTTTGAAGAAAGAAGCTAATTTATTTTTCCTTAAAAGTAATTAGGTCTATTTTAGTATCTAATTTTTTTTGTTTATTTGAATATTTGAACTTCATAATAGGTTGATTTTAGTCCTCGAACTTAAAAAAATGTAAAAAAAAAATGACGTGACATCATGATATTGTATCATATCATTATTTGAAAGTAGTGGGACTAATGATGTGGTGCAATATTAAATGATTACGTCTTAAACCTTTACATTTTTTCAAGTTTAGAGATTAATTTGACCTAATTACTCAGTTTAGATATCAAAATGGACTAAAAAAAAGTACATATACCAAAATATACTTAATTTGCCAAATTCAATAACCAATAAAATTACATCAAACCCTAAAGAATTGCTTTGATAATAAACCAAAAAAAGTCTAACATTTTTTAAATAATAATTGAACAAGGAACCAATGGGGTAAGGGACTTTTGTTCAAATATTATTATTTAATCTCTTTATTGAGTTGGTGTTAAGAGTCAATCGAACACCAACTCAATTGAGAAATGACTAAAAAAATCATTATTTATACAAAATAAATTATATTATTATAAGAATGCTTTTTTTTTAAAGATATTTTTTTTATAAAATAATAAATCCCACTAATAATAAAATTTAAACCCAAGACATCATGGTCGTAAATATTTAACCTTACAATTTAACCAAAATTCTATTAATTATTGTATCAACCTTTAATAAATATACATAAATTTTCACTCACATCATGGGTGATAATCTAATTATTATTATTTAAGAGGTCATAAGTATTATTATAAATACAATCACAATTATAATTACAAAGCAAATCATAGATTAACAATCACAGTATATTAAAGACTTAAACTAGAATAAATATGGAGAGAGCCTATATGGATGCATGGGACTTAAATCAGAATAAATCAAAATTGAAAATCTGTGTAGTTCACATAATGTGAGACTTATATAAAGTTAAAATATGCTCTAGATTCTTCTACTCTTCGTAAATTTGGAATTAATTACTCTACTTTTATTTTAAGGAATTTAGTCATTCTATTTTTCAGATTTAAAAATGTAAGTCTAATTATCAATATTGTTAAATATTTTCTGTGAAATTAAGGTTCATTAGAATATCATTTTCTTTGCTACATGGCAATGCAGTGAGTTCCCTTTTTTATTTCAAAATGTAATACCAATTATTTTAACAAAAAATTTTAAATGATATTAATAATTGAATCTGAATTTTAAAATCTAAAAAGTTTAAGGACTAAATTTCAAATGTATATAGAGTAGAGGAACTTGAAAACATATTTTAATCTTTTTAAAACCTCAACCATACCAATAAGACAAATTCTCGGCAATTTTAGTTTTGGTTTTAGTAAAAGGCGAAACAACAATTCGATTTGGACTCCTTGGTCAGCTCCATCTGATCATATTAATTTTCTCTTAAAATATTAAATATGTACACTGTAGAGTTGTCCATGGTCGAGTCAGGTTCAAGTTCGAGTTGGGTGAAATAAAAATTTAGATTTGTTTTTTTTGTCCACTTGTATTAAAATTTTTTATTTTATTTTTTTATATAAAAATAAATTTAAAAAATATAATACATCTAATATACTAAAAATATTAAAAATAAACATGTCCCAACAAATATAAAAAAATTTAAAAAAATATACTTAAATAACATTAAGATAAGTACAACTTAACAATCAAATACCTTTAAAATAATAGTAAAATTAATAATAAAATAAAAATTATACAAAATCTAAATAATAACAATAAAATAGTAACGATATATAACAAAATAATAGTAAAATAATAAAAAAATAGCGACAAAACATTAAAAAAAACAAGAGCAATTTTTTTACAAATTCAAACCGAGCTCGATTCAAAAGAATTTTATTTTTTAAATATATTTTTTAAATTTATATTTTTACTCAAATTCTCGATACATTTTTAACATCTCGAGGATTACAATCACCTGTGTTCTTTCATGGTCAACTCTATTTGCATATCCAACATTCTCTCTCCCCTTAGTTCGATAATGATGCTTCATTGTCGACTTTTGAGGTGATACATGCTATCCTCAAGTGGATCAATTGCGGTCCTTTTGGAGGAAGCCATCTTTTTTAAAAATCGTCAACTTCTTGGATCTTTTTCTTTTTCTTTCTGGGATTCCGAGATGGTTTCGAAGTAGCAATTAATTCCTCTAATTGGTACTGTCAAATGTGTATAAATTAGAGGTAAAACTGAATTAATTCAATTAATTGACTGAATTTAGTTAATTAATTCAATCGAGGGTCGGTTAATAATTTTTGAAACTTTGGTTAACGATTAATTCGGTTCGAAATCGGTCGATTAACCGAATTTAATAAATAATATTATAATATATAAGTATTCGGTTGGTTCAGTTAATTTTTTGGAAAAATAAATTAATCGGTCGGTTAATTTTTGATATGTTTTATACTTGTTTTAAGCAAATATATATATAAATTTTGGTTAATTCGGTTACCTGATTGAATTAACCGAAAAAGTTTAGTTCGGTTAATTCTTTTTTGAAAAAATTTCGATTTAGTTAACGATTAAGAGTTTAAAAGGGTCAGTTGATTCGATTAATGATAATTAAGGTCGGTTAACCGATTGAACACCCTTAGCGACCGTCTCATTTGAAAATGGTAGAGATGATCTACTACTCCAAGTATTACACTACTAACAAGAATTTATTTAATCAAAATTTAATGATTATTAAAGTAATGTTTAGAAATCCACCTAATAATTAGATTTGTGTGTAATTATTTATAATTACACTAGTGACATGTTTGGGTAACTATTATAATTGACAGATTCCATCGAATTGGGTGTAATTACAGCACTTCAATCACATTTTCCAATTCTTAGAGGCAGAGTGAGAATTGGAATAATTACACCCAAATCTAATTTTAAAAAATTATTTTTATACAAGTTATAAAAAAATTATATTATAAGAATAAATATGTATGAGCATTTGGATAGTTATGACCAAAAATTTCTTATATTAGAAATCCTAAAAAAATATATTATAAAAATATTTTTTGTATTTTATAAAATTACAATAAAAAATAATTTACATGTTATAAAAGTGTTACAATAAATTTATTTATAAAAAATTACAGCAAAAAAATGTGAGCATAACTTATTTATCCATGCCATGTATTATAAAAATAATATACTTCTTCATAAGAAAATGTTGTAATTTTTTTTACCATTACGTATTTATAAAAATAATAATTTTCTAAAGTTATGACAAAAAATTTTATTTATAAAAAATGTTACGAAAGGTTTGAACAATTTATAAAATATTTATTTATAAAAGTTATATCTTATAAATTTATGTTATTTTTTACTTAATTTACTTATTATAAAAACGGATATAACTTAACATATAAGTCTTTCTTTAAATTAAGTTTATATAAGTTTTTATAATTAAAGCTACAAACTATTTAGACCGTGAAACCCAAATATTATAAGGCCGATGCTAATTATACAAATAGAAAAAGATTTTCTTGCACCATATCGTAGAGTACGATACCATTTGAGAAAATTGTGGTAAACACAAACACTAATATAATCAATAATTAAAAAAAGTTTAATTTATGTAAGAACATTTCATTAATTTTAACTTCAGAAAACAGACAGCATTAGTAATTTTCTTACAATTAATGTGTTTATTACCTTTTTATTGCTTGATTATGTTTTTACATGTACATTCATGCAAAATATAGTTCAAATTATTCCCCTAATTTGTACATGAATTTCAAACTACAATTAAAATACATAGCTACAATATTCATGTCTCCCACCGTCTCTCTGCTAATCTCCACCGTTTTATGTTTATAATTTCCAGAAGCTCAAAATTTGCCGAGTCTAAAATGAATGGTCAAATGTTGGTCTTAGTCCCTCTATGATACTTAATTTTAAGATTTAATCCTTTGACTTTAATTTGACATAATTGGATCATCTACTTTTATAATGTCATAATTAGTTATCCAAATAATTAACACAGTTAACTATTCCGTGTTAAAATGCTAATGTAGATTTTTCTTAAATTCACCTCTTCCAACACAAAAAAAAAATGTCCGTGTCAATATGAGTTGTAAGAGGTGTTTTTAAAGTGAAAAAATCCACATCAACTTTATAATCGGAATAATCGGAATAATTGATTATTTGGATTAACTAATGGAATATTATAAAAGCAAATAATCAAATTATTCCAAATTATAGTGATTAAACCTCTAACTTTGAGCATAGTAAAGGGACTAAAACCTGAATTTGAACCAAAAGAGGAAAAGAAAATAATATATTCAGCAATGGAAATTATCGAGGAAATTAGGAAAAGAAGATATGTTATCCATCAATTCCTCAAAATCCCATTCTCCCATTCTCAAACTTTCTCCATGCCAATGATGATGATTATTTTCTAAACCAAACATATTGTCCACCTCTACTTTGAAGCTTTGACCGTGATTCTTCTCACCAGCTGTGTTGTTTAAGCAACTATTATTGTTGTTATTGGCAATGGCAGCAGTGGTCTCAAGTGGAGGAAGAGAAAACTCCCCTTCTAACCCTATTTTCCCATAATCACCATAAAATAATCCCTCTCCCACACCACCTTGTGTTGTTGTTAACCATGTTGGCGCATTGAATGAACCCTTCATGTCATATGAGTTATTGACGTGAGGGAATGGGTCGAACTGGTTTAATGTGACCATTGATGGGTAGGGCATGGACGTTGGCGACGAAGAAGACGACGATAAAGAAGCACCCACGATGTCAATGTCGTGTTCGTTCACCGGAAAAATGGCTCCTACACCATCTGTTCTTGGCTGCTCTGATATTGAATCACTGTTGTTTAGCGACGAACATGTGGGAGTGGTGGTGGTGGTTTTCAATCGTTTCTTTAGTGTGGAGTTCCAGAAATTCTTTATTTCATTATCTGTTCTTCCTGGAAGACGAGCTGCGATTTGAGACCACCTGAAATTTTTCAAACCAATGAATCTCAGTGTTTTGTACATTATGATATATATGCATGCATGATATTGGCATTTCAACATGATATGATCAATTCCTTAATCCCTATGATACACACACATACATGTATCATCACACGCACACACACACATAGAAAGAGAAAGCATTAGAACCTGTTGCCAAGGATGGAATGCAAATGTATAATAAGATCTTCCTCTTGAGGACAAAATGCACCACGCTTGAGATCAGGTCTCAAATAATTAATCCAACGAAGACGACAGCTCTTACCACACCTCTGCAAACCAGCATTCCTAGCAATGTCACTCCAACACCCTTGTCCGTTGCTCAACATGTACTTCATCAGCTTCTCGTCTTCTTCAGGCGACCAAAGTCCCTTCCTCAGCTTCACCTTGTTGTTGTCTTTTCCCATGTTTGGTGGATCTGGAACAGGTTTCCTCATTTGCTGGTGAGCCCCTTTAAGTTTTTCTAATTAAGAGGGTGAATTATGTGGGTTGTGATAATAAAGAGAAAAGCTATGTAAGGGGGAATGGACTGGTGTGGAATGATGGGTTGAATATAAGAAAGAGAGAGAGAAAGATCAAAGAGAGAAGGCTTCATGGGGTGGTAATGGTGATGATGATAGTGATGGTTTGGAGTTTGCTTTAAACTTTGAATATGAATAATGTATAAATAAATATATGATGGTTAATTATGGTTTTAGCCCTTATACTATGTTAATATTTGATATTTCATCTCTTTACTTTAATTTGACATAAATTTATTTTTCTACTTTTAATAATGTTATTAGTAAGTGCAAATCGTTAACACCATTTGGTTGTTGTCATTAAAAATGGTGACTGTATTTTTTTCTTTATTGTTATTTAGTCACATAATCAAGCCAGGTAAAAATCTAATCAAACAATGTTTAACTCGTAATAAAGACGAATGCTTAAAAATTTATTTTTCCTAAAATAAAAGTGGAGAAATCAAACTATACTAAATCAAAATAGAGGGATTAAATCCTAAACTAAAAGTGTAGAAGAAGGGTGAAAACTACAATTAGACCAATATGTTATATATGAGAAAGAGAGAGATTTATAGGTCAAATTCTATTATTAGTCCCTACACTATGCATAAGTTATGTATGCAGTCCATGTGCATAAGTTATCTATGCAATCCATGTACATTGGCCAATTTTAGTCCTTGTACTTTTAAATTTTTAAAATTTAAGCCATAACCCAAATGGTAGCAATTAAGTTCGTTTGGTTAAATTCTGCTATTAGTTTTCTACTATACATAAGCTGTAATAACTTTAGTCCATTTTTTTCCAATTTGGTCATTCTTAATCCCCATATTTTTCAAAATTTAAAATTTCAGTTTTGACTTATACGACTCCAATTAAGCCTATTAGCTAGCCTCTTTTGTGTGTGTAAAATATGAAAATTATAAGTTAACATGGCATTACACACCTAATATATTTTTTGCTTAAGATTTGAGAAACAAGAGAACTTAATTTAATGAAGTTAACAACTACTGCTCAATCAAAATTGAAATTCTAAAATTCAAAAAGTACACAAACTAAAAAAACCAAACTAAAGTATAGGAACTAAATGTAGAACTTCTATATAACATAGGGACTAATATTAAAATTTAACCAAATATATATATAGGGAGGGGGTGTTTGTTGGTTGATGGGGATAGAGTGGAAAACGGATTGGAGGGGGACCTCCTAGGGTTGGAGTGGAACCACATAACATATACATACACTATACATTACACAACAAAGGGTCGTCTTGTATTTGACTCAATTAATTATTGTCTTTTTCGATTTTTTTTTATGCTTTTTTTCTTCACTCACAAGGTAATCATCATATGTGTCGGAGACACAAATTTACCTGTTTGCTTCCATTTCACATAACACCCCACACGTGTTCTTGAAGCATAACCCCTATTTATATTATAGTATATTAGGTTATATATATATAAGAGACAAAAGGGATTGATCTCACATATAGAAGGGTTTAATTTCGTTTTTGGTGCCTCTACTTTCATCGTGATATATTATGCCAAATTACATTAGAATGATTAATCATCAAATTTCAATAGAGTGTAGTGACAATATATACCAAACCATTGGTGTAGTGGTAAAAATGTTTGTTAATATTTGGTCCGGTTCAAATCCATAAACAACTCCCTTTCTCTTTTTTCTTTTTAGGTATGACCAAATGTGTTTTTTATGTTCATTTTATGTTTCATGAAGATTAGTTCTTCTCGGATTTATGGTTACCTCTCGTAATAATAAATTATTTCTTATATCTGTTTTACAGTCTATGAAGATTAATAGTTTTGGAGTTTGTGACTACTCCTTTTAACAATAAGGTATTATTCATGTCCGTTTATAGTCCATGAAAATTAATTCTTTTAGGGTTCATGGTTGTCTCTCTGGTGAAGGTAGGAGACTAGAAAAGGGCCTCACCCCTCCTAAAATGGCAAATTCCAACTTTTGAGCTTTTATAATTTATAAAATTTTAATTCAGTGCATGGTAAACTTGCACTTTGAACCCCTAAAATGATAAAATTCTGATTTAGTCCTTTAAAAGATTATCAAGATATAAGTTATTAAAATGATGAAATTGCATTTTAGCTCTCATAGAAATATACAACTTAATTTCAATCCCCAAAACATTTTTCTAGCTTTGCCCGCACTCCCAACAATAAAGTGTCATTTATCTCCATTTTATGGTTCATAAATACTACTTCTTTCGGAGTTTATAGTTACCCCTCTCAACAATAATATTTCTAATATTCAAAATTGAGTTCCCTTTAAGAATATAATATACCTTATCATTACGACTAAGCGTCGTAAAGGAGCTACTTTTACTGTGCAATACACGTTTCCTTATTATGGGTATACAAAAACAATTAATTAATGTAACGAAACGTGAATAATATTAAAATTTGTAGGCGGCAGCATGCGCCCCCAATGCATGGGATTTGCATGGTTAATTAGACTGCAAAACATTAATTAATTAAGATTTAAGACACCAACTAACACACACCTGCAGACAGACACTATTTTATTCAAAGGAAGACAAGAAAAAGAACCTAAGCATAGGCCTCGACTAATTTGACTGTTACGTACGCAAACTACGACGCTGTCGCCATCGACTATTCGACATGGCCATGGCCATGGCCGGTAACACAGTAAAGTGCAGTACAGTAAAGTAAGCCTTGTTTTTTAAAGCATTCTTTTCCTTAAAGGCAACATTCTGTTAGAGTCTAATTCATTACTCAAATATATTGTTTTTTTGTGTAACAACAATTTATAATAGTAATTATTATAATATATCCGATAAGAATTAGGGGTGAGTATTCGACCGAGTCAAATAAAAAATTTTCGAGTTAGTGAAGTTGACAAATACTATTTTAACAAACAAAACTTAATTTAAATTTTTTTTCGATTCGAGTCGAGTTAATGAATCCTATTATTTATACTCAATGTTACGTTTACATTGACTGATTATTTAACTAGTAGACAAAGTATAAGATTTTTTAACTACATAAGTAAGGTTGATGGGTAAACATTTATCAAAACAACGTTGTTTTATTTTTTCTTATTCGGATTTTGGAATAGCTCGAACTGTGTAATTCATATTCGAGTTAAACTGAAAATTTTAATTTTTTATTCGAGTTGATCCGAATAACTTGAACTATTTAATTCAAAAATATAAGAATAATTGAAAGAATTCTTTTTTTACAGAAAATAATTGAAAGAAATTAATTATACAATTTATATCTCTATATTATTATCACAGGTCTTCTATTTAGACTTAATCATGAGTCAGTCCGCCTAAAAAAATGATGTCTATCTACAAAAACGGGTTCATCATCAAGTAAGTTTTTTTTTTCTCGAACCCAACCCACCCTGGATAACCAACCTATACTCCTTTTTCCCACAGTCCAATTAGCCCTCTCCTCTCCTCCACTTTCTCCATTCAAATCAACTAACAAAGAAAACACATTTGCCTTCTCCACTCCTCCAACACCCACCAGTCACCACCATCATCGTTCACCAGTCGCCAATTGCCACCACTGAGCACACACCCACTGTAGCTTCCCTTAATACACACTGTCTCCATCAACCACCACCATCATCGTAAAACAGGAATGCTCTTGAATCTGTTATGTGGTTTACGTGTTGTGTCTTGTTTTACGGAAGTTCTACTCGGGTTATAACACTGTTTTGGGGACCTTCCTATTATTCTTCATCTGGAGCTTGAATATGGTCGATGTTTTGTTGGGTTTTCTGGGCTGTTCATGTCTTGTAATGAAGGGAACCATCCTATTATTCTTCATCTCACAACCCCTCAAAGATTACAGCGTCAACATTAATAGTACCATTCGAAGGTTTACAAATAATAAGGACGCAAGAATTGAGAAGCTGTTTTGGGAACATTGACACTCTACAGCATTCGCTACTATTTCTATATATATTAATACTTGTTAAATATATAAAATAGAGATAAAATAAGGGATTTACAGGGAAGGATCGAGGGCTCTTCAAAAAACTCTATAATTTTTCTATTAGGCATTAATTATAACAAGATTATTTAACCCTTAAAATAAGAGTAATCAAATTTTTCTTAACTATTAATTTTTTAACATTAATAAATTTTTTTTCTTCTATTTGTAGTTTTTTCCGATAATAATTTTTCACACCTAAATTATGTGTCAGAATTGATATATATATATATATAAAAGATATTGACCCCAGACAAAGGAAGTGTTTTATTAGTGAGGTTTCATTTTCACTTAATCAAAAACCAAAAATCACCAACAAATCCTAAACGTGGCCCTTCCCAAATCCATAATCAAATTCGTCAATCCAAAATATGGACAGTGATTGCCACAATTTTGCTGGCAAAAAAAAAAAAGTGAGTGGAAAATTCTCAAACAACTCAAAAACAGCTGTCCTGTAAAATTAAAATTAAAGAAATGCAGCTAATCAACAAAAGTTTCAAAGTAAGCAATGGTGCCGACTACAACTGTTAAAAGGTTCGGGATGTTTGTTTAGGTTCCGAAATTTGTGAGAATTTAGGAAAAATTTTAAATCTGAAATTTAGGTTTAGGTAAATATATAGAGAGAGGGGTTAGGATTAAATTTTAATATTCAAGGCTCAAATTCAGCTTGATTTAACTCGTTTTTAAGTTTTTAATATTTTATATTATGTTATTTTTATATATTATGTAACTTAGAATATATTAAAAAATAAACTTTTATTAAATATATAATACTAGCCTAATGTAAACATTAAAATAATATTAAGATGGTTATATAAAAAATTTAATAAATAAAAAATGTATAAAATTATTAAACATTAAAATAATATAATATAAATATTTGTTAAAAAATTTTAAAAAATAATATGGGCGGGCTTAATATAGGCTTAGATTAGTCTTTTGCAAATGTGAATGAGCTTGGACAAAATTTTAAGCCCATATTTCTAGTTGGGCCAAGTTTGGTCAAGCATAAAATATGTTAATATCATACTTAGGTCCGACCTAACCCGGCCCATGAGTAGGGGTGAAGCTAGAAAATTTTGGGGGACAAAATTAAATTGTAATTTTTAATAGTTTATATTTTTGTAAATTATAAAGGATTAAATCAATTTTTTATTATTTTTAGGGGGCCAAAGTATAATTTTACCTTTACTAATTTAGAATTTAAAAATTTCTAAAAGGCCTAAATGAAAATTTTTCCATTTTATTGAAGTCAGGGCCCTGTCAGCCTCCTAGCTACGCCCTTGCCCATGAGCACCTCTAATGCGAACCCATTGAATTTTGATGTCTTAATGCCTAATTTCATTAGACCCACTATTCAGTCTGCCCAAAAAAGCCATAGCGCCTCAACTCGATTATATCCTAATTTCATTTGGCAAACTTAATATTCTCAGTTAAAATGAATCAATTTTACAAGCACTACGAGTAGGGGTGAGTGTTTGATCGAATCAAGTGAAAAAATTTCGAGTTAATCAAGTTGACGGGTCTTATTTTATCATCCTAACTCGATTCGAATTTTTTTGAATCAAAGTCGAGTAAAATGAAATTCGAGTCGAGTTGAATCAAATAGAATTGTTTGAGTTAAATGTAAAAAATTAAACATTTCAAATTAAAATCTTCTTACAATATAATTAATTTTATATTAGAGTACATAAATTTAAAACAATAAATTTTTGAAAATATTTCAAAGCAAAATAAGAGGAAAATTAGTATTATATTAGTATTAGCTAGTAATCCCTGCTCAGTGAGTCCTTTCTTCCGTGATTAACTGTTGGCACCAGTCCTACATTACATTTTATCTCTATGGACCAAGAAGAAAGGGAGCTCAAGGGCAAGAAGATTGTACCATGAGAAGCAAGGAGGTCAACCTCTTTCAAATATACAACATGGATTCTAACAACGCAATGGAGTTGGGCTTTCATGCATATCCGAATAATAAATTTTGAAATTTTTATCAATATCTAAAAGAATCGTAATTTTTGTTGAAAAATAGACTAATTTACTCATTTCCAAAATTGATAGAGACTAAAGGTGTATTTACATCAATCTATTATTTGAATTATTTGAAGTATTTAAGTTATTTGAATTATTTGAATTATAAAATTTATTTTAAAAAATTGAATAATTCGATTCGATTAACTCAAAATTTTGAATTTCTTTTTATCTTTTCAAGTCGAATTGAATTTTACTCAAGCCTATATACGAGTGCTACGGCTCGGACAAGGTCAATAAATACAGACATATTTTCCCCACATTAGCATCCATGCCAATGCTTGCATTTTCATTGCTCATTCGTGATCATAACAGTAAGCTTCCGCTTTCTACTTTCTAAGGCAATAAATTCATAATAAAGACGGAAATTTTGATCAGCTCCAATAGTTGAACTTTGTTTCATTCTCGACAACTATTCCGTTCAACTCGGAATTTGAAACATACCGGAGAACTACTATTGCTTTGATGATTCGGAGTGCCTGTAAACGTAGATTAAAACGTATTTCTCAACTAACAGTCTTCGGGTGTAGAATGCATCTCCACAACTGCATCAACTCCGGGCAGCATATCTAAAACCGCAGGCTGGTCAGAACTCGGTGTCCACCGGTAGTCCCAAGTCCTCGAGACATCCATCCATTCTTGTCAAATGATCATTTACCTCATATGGACCGTAAACAGTATTGTCCAAACCCGAATTTGTATGCATTCATACTCATCGACTAGTTTACATTTTCCTGAACAGAGAAAAAAACCACCTTCTTATCACATTCATGCATGTGAATCCAACATCAAGCAACCAAGTAATGTTAGTAGATTAATTAAGCATGTGTTGATAGACTAAAGCTTCCATTTTTTATTGAAAGGACTATATCTAATTATGCTTTGTTTTAGCACATAAATGGGAAGACCCGAGTTTTTTTTTCTTCAGAGGTTGAAATAAATCCAAAGTGAAGCCAAGTCCAACCTCTAAACAAGAGGTAAAACAAAACTCTCCTAATACTATATTCTCCATTCACAAAAAAGCGAAATTGAGCTCTTTACCACTCGATCTAACAAACATTAATGACCCAAATTCATTTCAAAACTAGAAATCCACCGTTCATGAGAAGAATGAACATTGTTGAGGAGAGGTTGGGTTCGTTTTAGGAGAAACCTCAAAGGTGAAAGTATTGTGCCTAGGGCATCTATGTTCAAGTGGTACCATTCTTGTCAATCAATACTGATCCATCGTACCAATTGTCGATTTGTTGCTTGGAGCTAGTGAGATAAATAAAAACTTTTGAATAATTTAGTAACTTAAATGAAAGCTTTCAAATAGTTTGTGATCATTTTGTAACTTTTTAAAGTTAAGTGACTAAAATGTAAAGTTACCAATAGTTTAGTAACCTTAGGTGTAGTTTACCCTTTTTTTAGTTTTTTTATGATTAAATAAACTTTTTTTTTATTTCTTGTAATAACAAAGTTTTTAGAATCAGAATGGTGGTCGAACTAGTTAGATCATCAATTCAATCGATCCATCCAGTTTAATTAAATAAATTATTAAAAAATCATAAAAAATATTAAAAAATAAAGAAAATCAATTCAATCATCGATTCAAACTTTTTTAGCTTGATTCTGAGCAATTCAAGAATCAATCGATCTAACCTTTCTCTTTGAACCAATATCTCAACCAATCTAATCTGATTTTGACAAGCTTAAAGTTGCGAATCCATCTCTAAATTATTATTATTTTTTTATATTAATTTTCTATTCTAATATCTACAATATTAAAATTATATTGAATCTCGACTATATTTAATGTCAAGTTTAGACAAATTCTCTCAATATTATCATTTTTATTTACAAAATTTAAACTAAGATTTTATTAAAAATAATTTCAATTTTTTTATCATTCAATCCAATAAAATTTAATAATTATTTTTTATAGTAAAAATTGTCATAGTATTTTTCTCCTATATTTCAAAATTAAAATAAATGAATTTCAAACCATTGATAAATTTGATATAGGCTAAAACTATTAACTCTTTTTTTTGGCTTAGTAACTTTTTATCTAATTAATTTGAATATTATCGTTACCATCATAAATAATTAACATCATTATCAATATAATATCATTTTACATTTACATATTACATACACAAATAATTATACTTATCCAATGTAAAAATAAATTGATATATTCATTTCAATAAATGTATAAATGTATACAACTGAATCAAAATCAAAGTTTTATGTATACATTTAAACCAAAATCAAAGTTTAATATGTGTAATTATGGTAAAAGAACCGTGAAAGCCTCTGTATTATGAGTCAAATTGCATTTTACTCTTTCTATTGAAAAAATAGACAAATAAGTCCCTACAAATTAGATCAAAAAGTAAATTGGTCTATATAGGTACTTGTGGCACACCACGTGTCACTATTCAATTGTCCCCTCAGCCACACTAGTTTTTAGCAATACGAATGATGAATTTTTTAATAAAAAAGACCGATTTGCTTTTTTATCTTACATACATAGGCTAATTTGCCTTTTTTTTACTAGAGAGGGGCAAAATACAATTTGGCTCCTAATACAACAGCTTCAATGATACTTCTACAGTATATTTAAACAAAATTAAATTCTATGTATATTTAAACAAAATTAAATTCTATGTATAATTTTAATATTTATCCCTTATTCTTTTTTCTTTTTCATACAATTTATCTCACTCACCGGTCATTAAACTGTTATCATACGCTATGATAATTTACGTTTTTAGTAGCTATATATTTTTTTAGATAAAAT
Source organism: Gossypium hirsutum (assembly GCF_007990345.1). Lineage (NCBI taxonomy): Eukaryota > Viridiplantae > Streptophyta > Magnoliopsida > Malvales > Malvaceae > Gossypium > Gossypium hirsutum. The sequence continues at coordinate 3,412,385 of NC_053431.1, read as the reverse complement.
GAAATAAAATGGATTGTTTAATTACCTTTTTTTATTTAAAAAACATTAAATATGATTTAAAGGCTAAATTTGTAATTAGAGGAGATTTTACGGTTATACACTTGCCTTTGGCTAAAACTATTTCCACCAACAGTACAAGCAGCTTAGAGTCCTAAATTTAGTTGTACCAAAACGACTGATATTTTTGACCCAAAGACAAACCAGAAAGGAGAAAAAGTAAACAACTATAAATAAAAGGAATAATACTTGTATGAAGTTAAATCTAAATCCTCAAAAAAGTGCCATGTCAAAAACTAACCAATGGAAGCTAAAAGAGTAAAGAGAGATCATATCAGAGCCAAATTATATTTTACGGATTTTACTTAAAAAAATAAATAAATTAATCTTTATACGTTAGATCATAAAAAAAATTAATCTTTAAACACTAACATGTGGTGTAACGTAATAACTCATGTTAACATATATAGATTAATTTTTAATAACAGAAACGAACAAAATTTTTAATAGAATAATAATTTTCTTTTTGATCTAACTTATAAAGATTAATTTACTAATTTATTAAAATAAAATAAAAATATACAATTTAACTCCTACAAATAAAAATCTCCATGAAACATAAGGTTGTCTAATCCGGTTGAAGTCACATTTGACAAAAGCGCACAACAGTAAAAATATTACAACTGAGTTTTATATATATAATATTTAAAAGCAAAAGCAAAGATTAGTTAGTTAACCCAAAATGAAACCATCGTTTTCAGCGTGGATGATAAGTTAAATTTAATATAACAAAAATATACATTCTCTAATATCACTACTTTATTCTTTTCATAATATAAAATACTAATTTCACACTACTTTATTTTATTCCTATTTCATACTATAAATTCTCTATCAAATCAGTTTACAAATCAACATTGTGCATCAAGACAACAAATATCATCATATAAATTCATTTCAGTAGCCAGCCAAAAGCATAAAATTAACTTCCATGGATGGTTAACCAAATTTCAACCTGAAACTTCAGATATAAATAAAACATCCATCACTTCATTTCTTAAAACCAAACCAAAAATCCGAGATGGGTAAATCAAAATTTCACATCCCAAATGTAAAAATCGTTTAGGGAGTAACTTCCCCCCCTAAATCTGAATTATTAATGATTTTTTTTTTGCCGAAATAAATTTCTCAATGTGTCGAGCTTTTCATCGCCATCTTTAGAACCTAAAACATAACAAAAGAAGGGAGATAGTACCACCCTATATTTAAGCACCACCGGATCCGTACTTCTTTCCGAAAACAATGAGCTGCAACTTGTCGTATCCAGCGAGCACACCAGCACCGGCAATGGCACGAAGGATGTTAGCTCCAGCACCCTTGAATAGAGACTTGCCACCTTCGTTTTTCAAGATCTGAGAGAAGGCATCAAGCGAGCTCTTGTATTTGACAGCTTCACCAGAAGTCATCATCATTCTTCTACGAACAGTGTCAATTGGGTAAGATGCAAGGCCAGCACCATTTGTGATGAGCCAACCAAGAGCAAAGCTAGCGAAGAAACTATCCTGTAATTATCGAAAGGTAACAGAGAGCAAGATGTCATTACAACAAAAAAAATATAGCTTAAGTAACAAGACAATATATATAGTTGTATCAAATAACATCCTGCATACTAACCTGCATGCTTCCAGTCAAAAGCACCGGCTTCAGAGAGTCGTACATTCCAAAATATAGACCACGGTAAACAATGATTCCAACACATGAAATGTTGAAACCACGGTAAAGCCCGGCAATACCATCAGATTTTAGGGTTTTCCTGTAGACATCAACAAGCCCGTTGAATTGTCTCTCTCCTCCCTTCTTTGCAGCCTTTGCATCATTTGCAAGACGAGTTCGAGCATAATCCAAGGAGTAGACAAAGAGAAGGGAAGAAGCACCAGCTGCACCACCAGATGCCAAGTTCCCAGCAAACCATTTCCAGTAACCATCTCTGTCTTTCTTGAAGTTGAAAAGCCTCTTGAAGTAATCCTTGAAGGCAAAGTTCAAGGCCTGTAGAAAAATGAACAAAGGAATAAGTATGAAACAAGAGCAATAAATATAATCGAAAGAAAATGTAATATATAAAAAGTTAGAATTGCTAACCTGAGTGGGGAAATAACGAATAACATTGGCAGTGTTTCCTCTCCACAAAGAACCAAATCCTTCATCCTTGATTGTTCGCTTGAAACAATCACCAATACCCTTGTAAGGTTCAGAGAGCCTTCCACTTTTGATCATTTCATCTTGGTTCTGAATCAAAAGCTTAACACGCTCAATTGGTGCAGCAGCTGTTTTTGATACAGCAGCAGAAACTCCACCCATGAGGAAATCAATGGCAAAGCTGGCAAATCCTTTCTCAGCAGGGGCTTGAACGCAAATAGCTGAAGCTGTTGATGGAACCATAGACAGGTCTCCACAAGCCCGGACAGGATACTGCAGTGCAGCATTGGAGTAATTGCCATATGCAGCACGCCTTTGGTATAGAGCAGGACTCCTGAAAGACCCATTATAACCTTGAAAATCTTGAGAATGGCTAGAACGAAGGAGCTGGCCTGCTACCTTCTGCATGACAGATGGGTGTTGAACCTGATCCATTCTGACTTCATTGAAAGAAAGAAAATGAGCACATGAACACACAGAATAGAATGAAAAGAAATGCATATTAATTGTCAACAATGAAACAAAGCCAGATGTAAGATCATGGATACAAAAATGTTATAGCCAAGAAAAACAAAATATAGAAGACATCAAATCGAAGCTCGGTTTTATTTTAACAAGAAAGAGTAAACCGTGCAAAAAGGCATACTAAGGGGATATGCCGCAAGATTGGAACATCTCATCAAGAACAACATATTACTAGAAGTAAAAACAAAAGGACATACAAAATTGAAACACAGATACAATAACATAATCAACGCGGCAATTTTAAGCAGAAACCATAAAATAAATACCATATAGAACAGTAAACAATAATCTAAAATGCACTGCATGTATAAGCATATCAACTTTTTTGAATTTATGCAAGTAATTTCAGTAAGGGATATTACAAATAAATACATATATATCTTGCCTCGTATTGAAGTTTGAAAAGGCAGAAAACAGAAGCTGATCTGAAGGTAGTGAAAAATGATCAATTTTCTTGAGTGAAAAAGGAGACTCTCTAAAAGTGACGGAAATCAGTGGATCTAAAATTTCAACAAGTGAGAGTTGGATACAAACCAAACAGATTCTCACACTACCGATTTGCAACCAAAAGCAGTAAACACCAATAGATCTAACGAATCAAGCGTAAATTTCAAGAAAAAAACAATATATACACGATAGATCAGATCGAACGTAGGCAAAACCATTTCAAACATAATCAGAATGAAACAGTGATGAACTAGAACAGATTGAAGCTAAAAGTAGAACATCAGATTCAGATCTGATATTTGCTTAAAAAGTTTATTATTGAAAATTTAGAGAAATTGTTACCTTTGGAGCGTGATTAGCTGATGCGATAGATTCTTGGAAGTCTCCGCCTATTCGCTCTGCGTTGAGAGAGAGATTTATGGAGAGGAGACGAGAGGCTTTGAAAAGAGCGCAAGTCTGCTGGCCGCACTTCCCTTTTTATTGGGTTTATAAAAACTACAGTGCAAGTGGGAGAGACTAGGGCAAGGAGGGCACGCCGCTTACGTCACGTGCCGATATGGACGGTAACAAAAGCAGCGTGCGATAATTTGTTTGGAATAAAGTAAACGTTTGGTCCCTGGATTCGGTAAAATTTATCATTTTAGTCCCTGAATTTAATAGTTTTTCTCCATTTGGCTCCTGAACTTGAATTTCTGAGATATAAGGATATCATATTTTGAGATTATGCCGCGTGATAAAAAATTTTAAAAATTAACATGATTATATGACATAATTTCAAATTTTTAATTTATTATACTTTAACAAAATTCAAGTTTAAAGATTAAATTAAGAAAAATTACTAAATTTCGATACTAATATGAAAAAATCGATCACCAGATTAAGAAAAATTGTCAAATTAGCTAAATGTTCCTTTTATCTCTTTTTATTATTATTTTTTTTTGATAAAATCCTTTTATCTCTTCTTCGTTCGCCTTGATCAGAATTTTGTGTATTATTTTTATAATTATAATTATAATTATAATAATTTTGATTCACTGATTTTATTCCACTCAACAAAATCTTGGGAGAAAAAACTATGAGAGTGAAATTATAAAGCATAGTATTATTATTGGAGATATTTATGTAATTTTTTAAAATATAAAAATATTATTATTTCTTTTTATTTGAAAAAAATATTATATAATTAAAATAAGTACATAAATTCAACACTTATAAAATTTATCAATAAAAATTTAATTCTTAATTTTTCAGTATTTAATTTTTCAATTTATCAAACATGCACTTACGTAATACCTCTAATTCAGTTTTAGTTTCATTGAATCATGATATTTAGGGTGTGTTTGATAAACCATTTTATTTTAATTTTTTACTTAATATAAAAATTTTTAATAAAAAAAATATTGAATAAGATAACTAGATAGGTACATCATCTTTTAAAAATCAATATTTACTTTTATCAAATAATTTTTTAATACAAATTCAACATTTATAAAATTCAATCCCAATTTTTCAGCATTAATTAAATTTTCAATTTATCAAATACACTTAACTAAAATTTATTTTAAAATATTATTATTAATATTTAATTTTTTTGATGTGTGTGATGTCATATAACATTATTTAATTTATTTAAATGTTGAATATGATCTATGGTATATTCGTATTTCTTTCGTCCCATACTTCAATCTTTTTTATTAATACTAAAAATCCTATCATACGTATATATGTAAAAATAACATATTTAGAATATAAATGCATGTTTAAAAATATAATAAATAATAAAACATATAATTTAGAACTAACTAATCATAATAACACATTAATTTTTTTACAATATTAAAATAAAAAATAATTTAAATTATGAGTGAAACGAAATTTAAATACATAAATATATCAGATTAGTAATACTAAATGCACTATAATTACAATTAATGAAGATAATAATTTGTATATATTAAAATAAAATTGTATAAAATATATCAAAATTAAGCTTTGGTTTATAGGTAAATTTAAGGTTTTATTAATTTGATTGGTGTGCGTGCAAATCTTACCATATGTAAATTTTAATTGTTTTTTGTTAAAATGAAAAGATTAAATTACCTTCAAATAGTATAACCTATTTTAATTACAAAAAGGTATTTCTATAATTTTCTAACCGAGTTGGTAAGATCAACTTAGTAAAACACTTAATAAATAGTATATTTTTTTATCTTATTTTGTAAAATAAAAATAAAAATATGCTATAAAATAGGGTAAACTATAAAAAATCACTTTTATTTTTCTGAAATTACATTTTAGTCATTTATGTTTGAAATGTTACGTTTTCGTCACTTACGTTAGTGTTTTGTTACGAAGTGATCACTCTGTTGTTAAGCTCCATTACTTCCTTAACGATAATCGTATGTGGCAGTCCAAATGAGTTTTAAATGCCAATTTGGATGTCCAACTAGGATGAGAATAGGTTTTTAATTTTTTTATGAAATAGAATTCAAAATTATGCCCAAAAATCCAATTTTCTCCTGATTAAAAAGAAGCAATAGTTTGGTCATGGGATTATTGAAATGCTTTGTTTTGCTTCTTTGACTTATTCCTAACATGACGAAATATGCCCAACCCTATTTTAAAAATTATAAATAAGCTATTGGCTAAAGAAATTATTATTAAAAATCAAAGTGGGTAGCATATGGTAACTGGACAAAATAATAAACCCCAAAAATCTTAGTTTTTTATAGAGAAAACAAAGGGATGTACCTCACAGAATAATGGATGCCAAAGAAGAGTTAAGCAAAGATGGGGAGGTAGAAACAGGAAATGGAGAGATGGGGACACAAAAAGAAGAGAGGGAGACTAGCTCTGGCCACAAGCAACGCATGCGTTTGGCATATGAGGAAAAGGTGGTTGGGTTGGAGATGATGGTGCCATAAGTGGTGGCTGTTGATGCCATTTTTGGATATGGATTTTCTGTTTCAAGAAAGAAATAAATTGGTTCTCGAAAGATTTGGGAGCTTGTGTGTCGAGTCACCGTGGTAAAAGAGTGTTGGGTGCAATACTCAACCACAATATAAATGTCCCAAAGTCAAAAGAGTTTACAGGGACAAGGTCCGCAAATAATATGGATAACTTCTTGTGGGGAATAGAGCAATACTTGCATCCCAAAAGCATCATTGACGATGCTATTAAGGTAAATATTGCTGCTATGTATTTTAGTGATGTTACTCTTTTATGGTGGCATCATAAGTCCACAAGTGAGAAACGTGGTGGAACCACAATTAAGACTTTAGAGGAGTTCCAAAAGGAATTCAAGGCATAGTTTTACCTCTGAGAACAAGGGTCGAACAAAGTTACGTCAATTTACGCAACAAGGCATAGTTAGGAAGTATGTGTGAGAGTTCAACGAACTCATACTCCAAATTTTCGATTTGAGCGAGGAGGTATTGATGCAAAACTCAATAAAAAGATGAAAGCTTGGGTTTTTACTTTGAAAAAGATGAAGGCAAACAACTATAAGTAAAATAAATAACCAAGAACACCTAAGTTAAGATTTTTAGCAGAGGAAAAGAAAACAACTGGAACAACATTAAACGAAAGATTAAAATATGATTACAAGCAAGTTTAAGGTGCTGAACATATAAATGAACCTAAGCTACAGTAAAAACTAACTTAACTCACTAAGAAAATGCAAGGAAAATAAAGAAGTTGTAGAGAAACTAAATCCTACAGCTATGGAGAAGGAAATACCCTAAGCCTAAACTAAAAAGCTCTCACTGCCCTAAACTAAAAAGCTCTCTCTGCCTACACTACACACTATACTCTTGTTCTCTACCAAAAGTGGCTTTTTAATATTTGATTACAACGCAAAATTTTGGACCAATTTGCCCCTAGACATCTAATTTTAGTTAGGGAACATGTTAGACAATGACTGTCCCTGTAGTCATTTTTGTTTGCCTCGTCAACAATATCGCGATATCCTCGTTAGCCTTGACTTGGGAGATCCCTTGAGAGTTGGATATTGCAATACATATACTTGGATATCGTGATATCATTGTGAAGGGCTTCAGTCATCTTTAATTCAGCATTGCCTGAGGTATCACGACTTCTATTCTTGGATGTCACGATACCCTTCTTTTAGGCGATGTTTTCACTCACGTTCAGTCCTCTGATGACTCTTTACAACCCTCAACCAACCATTAGATCCTAGATGGCACATTTAGCCATTTCGGGTCTCAAAAGTAGTAAAAACACAACATTTCATTTATTAAAGCCAAAAATAAAAAATAAGTAAAAACATGAAAAAAATATATAAATTGCTCGGAAATAAGCTCGTTAAGTGTAATAAGGAGCCTAATTTGACATGTCAAATTACGGCAGATCACACATCAATTTTTAACCATACAAAATGATGATTTTTTAACAGAATGGACAAATTTGCTCTTTAATTTAACATATATGAACTAATTTACTTATTTTTAGTAAAGGGAACAAAATATAATTCGACTTCTAGTACAAAAGCTTCTACAATACTTTTACCCATGAGTGTGTTGACCTATATCTATTACTATAAGGTTTATATCATAAACTATTTTTAATATTTTTTATTTTTAATATTATATAATGTTAATTTTAAAAAATTCTCAAATTGGATTGATAGTAAAGACAAAATTAAACTTTTTAAAATGTGGATTTGATATTTGGTGTTAGATTATATATATAATTATTACCTTTTAACATGAGTGTGACATAATTTAGTATAAAGTATAAATTAATAGAGCATTATCTGATAGAAAATAAAAAAGTGGTAGAGGTTTTATAATTTTGAAAGCAAATTAAAAATTAATCATGTGTATAATTTATTCAGTATTTAATTTTTTAGATACAGTCAACCATCTCTATAACAGTCTCACTTATTTATTCAGATTTTATCTGTTATAAAGAGGTGACATGCTGTTATAAAGAGATAATTGTTGTAAGTTTACAATAAAGTGAGAAATATGTTTTTTTTAAAAAAAAGAAATTGGGAATCAAATTAACAAAATTAAAAGACGTATAACATGTGCTTGTGTTATTGCTCTTATGCATCTCTTATTTTAGATTTTTTCACATGATTAATTATAAAATTAATAAATCGAACAAGTTCAATTAATAAATATAAGTTATCAAATTAATTAATTAATTTATCATTAGTTATTAAATTCAAGTAATCAATTTATAAGTTTATAACGGTCTAAATTCATAATAAAATATTTAATCAGGGAACTTAATAGTTTCTTCAATTGATATGTTTAATTCCATTTATGAAGATTATTTTTATTTAATAAAATATTATTAATAAATTTCTTTACATGGAATTTAATCATTTTATTAAAATAATATTTTAAAATAAATTTATTTTCATTTAATAAATGATAACAAATAGACTTGCTTATATGAAATAGCTATAATTTTACTTAAAAATTTAGACAATATGTTGTTATAGAGAACTAATTTAATAAAGAATGTGCCGATTAAGTCTTAACTCGATTGACATATACATTTTTGCTAGAAAACGTGGGTTCGAGTACGCTGAAGCACATTATCCTCCTATTTATGGGTTGTGATGGACTATGAATAGTTCTAGACATTATATCAAAAAGAGTAAATATAATCACAACCTGTAATGAGATTGTTCAAACTTCATAACTATAGACATTGCAATTATAAATGACTAAATAAAACATAAAAATTCGATTTATAAGGAAACACTGTTATAAAAAGGGTTGGCTCCATTAATTAAATCCACTTATTAAATAATCGGTTTTATCAAATAATTACAGTTAATTTGTCAGCTTTAAAACGTGATTAAATTTATTCATCACTCCACAATTTTAGTCAGAAATGGCAACTTGGTCCATCTCTTAAAAGTTGGCAACTTTGAAAAAAACAGAGAGGAAACTTCTCTTTCAAATTTGTTCAACAAGCATTGTTGATTTGATGTGTGTCGTTTAATGGGCATTTTCCATTACATCTAATAAATAGCTATTTCTTTTATAAAATTCTTCACTTCATTTTTTTTTATTATTGGTCTAATTCTGCAATTCGTCCTGTGATAATTGCACGTTTAATATTTTTTTTTATATTTTAAATTGCTTGTATTTTTCAAAATTTAAAATATCAACACCAATGTGTTAAAATTGTTGAATAATATCATGTGGTATTTTCTTTGTATTATGTGGAAATACTGTAAATTGCTAATGACATGCCTTGACTTTTAATTAACACGTCATATAATATAATTTGTGTTAAATAAAGCTAAATTAAAAATATTAAAAATATGAGGAAAAAAAACTTGGAAACGGAATAAGTATGGCGAACGGTGTGATCCGAGATGCATTTTGTGAAAAATAAAATAAAATAACACACAAATTTTACGTGGAAACCCTTTCGGGAAAAAACCACGGGTAGAGCAGAAGAAAATTCACTATGTCGAAAATTTGAATCAATACAAGAGGAATAGACTATGTCTATTTATAGGCTTGTAAAGCCATATTCTAGTAGGATTGAAACACCTTATCCTAATAAATATAAAATAGATGGAGTTTAATAAGGTTTAAAAAACCTTATTCTAAAATAAAATAAAAGAAGTCTAGTTCTATATAGATTTTACTTTTATTTTATTTTCCATCGTATTTTATTTAAATAAGAATTCGGGTCACTTAATTCTAACAATCTCCACTTTGACACAAACTCTCAATGAACAAGTTCTTCATCGCGAACAAGTTCTCCACCTCTTCTATAAAACCCCTTAAGGGTTTAACTTCAACAATGAACACCAACCAAGTCTAAGCAATGCTCAAACTTGGTTATAGGAAGTGACTTAATCATCATATCTGTAGGATTTTCATGAGTATTAATTTTGCTCACAACAATATCACCACGAGCAATAATATCACGAACAAAATGATACCAAACATCAATATGTTTTGTTCTCTCATGAAACATTTGATCTTTTGTAAGGAAGATGGCACTCTGACTGTCACAAAATACTGTACCGATTTGAAGGTCTTCATTGAGTTCACTAAATAGTCCCTTCAACCAAATAGCTTCTTTACAAGCCTCAGTAATCGTAATGTACTCAGCTTCAGTGGTAGACAAAGCGACTGTAGTTTGCAAAGTGGCTTTCCAACTAATTACACAACCTCCGATTGTAAAGACGTAACCTATGAGAGATCTTCTTCTATCAAGGTCTCCAGCAAAATCAGCATCAACATACCCTATGACTCCATCTTTAGTTCTTCCAAACTGTAAGCAAACATCAGTAGTACCTCGTAAGTATCTTAAAATCCACTGAACTGCTTTCCAATGTTCTTTACCGGGATTTGCCATATATCTACTAACTGCACGACTGCATATGACAAATCTGGATGTGAACAAACTATAGCATACATGAGAGATCCCACTGCACTAGAGTATGGAACATGTGACATATACTCAATCTCATCATCTGATTGTGGAGACAAAGCCGATGAAAGCCTGAAATGGGCTGCTAAAGGAGTACTAACAGGCTTAGCACTCTGCATACTGAACCTACAAAGAACTTTCTCAATGTACCCCTTCTGACTTAGGTACAATTTACTTGCTTTTCTATCTCTGAGAATCTCCATACCAAGCATCTTCTTTGCTGGTCCTAAATCTTTCATCTCAAATTCTTCACTTAGTGGGCTTTGACCTTTCTTATCTCTCATTTATCTTTTGCTGTTATCAACATGTCATCAACATAAAGAAGTAGATACACAAAAGAACCATCACTGTTTTTCTTAAAGTAAACACAACTGTCTAAACTACTTCTCATGAAATCATGAGAAGTCATAAAGGAATCAAACCTCCTGTACCACTGTCTTGGTGACTGTTTTAAACCGTAAAGGGACTTTCTCAGCAAGCAAACATAGTCCTCTTTTTCTGAGACTATAAAACCCTCTGGTTGTTGCATGTAAATATCCTCCTCAAGTTCTCCATGCAGAAATGCAGTTTTTACATCTAACTGCTCAAGCTCCAAATCATGCATGGCCACAGTATCAAGCAAAGCTCGAATCGAACTATACTTAACAACTGGAGAGAACACATATGTGAAGTCTACTTCTGGAATTTGACTATAACCCTTTGCAACAAGCCTTGCTTTATATCTGGGTTCTTCAACTCCTGGAGTCCCTTCTTTCTTTTTAAATACCCATTTACAACGAAAACCTTTTTACCTTTAAGAAGTTTCACAAGGTCCCATGTTCTGTTTTTGTGGAGTGATTCCATCTCTTATTGCATAGCAAACATCCACTTTTCTGAGTCTTCACAACTAACCGCCTTAGAATAATTAGATGGCTCTTGATTCGCATCTATATCTTCAGCCACATTTAAAGCATAAGCAACTAAATCAGCTTCGGCATACTTATTTGGAAGTTTAATTTCTCTTCTAGTTCTGTTTTTGGCGATAGAGTATTGCAGTGAAGAAGCAACTCTATTTTCAATTTTTGCTATGGCTTGAGGAGTTGACTCTGTATTAATCTGATGCTCTACCTGCTTTTGGTTTTCTTTATTGGAAGAGTCTTTAAGAGATAAATTAGGTAGCATAGCAGTTTCATCAAAAACAACATCTCTGCTAATCACAACTTTTCTATTTTCAGGACATCATAACTTATACCCTTTTACACTAATTTTATAACCAAGAAAAACGCATTTAATGGATCTTGGTTCCAATTTTCCATTATCAATATGAGCATACGCAGGACACCCAAAAATTTTTAAATTAGAATAATTAGCAGGATTACCAGACCATACCTTTTGTGGAGTCTTTTTCTCAATGGCAACGGATGGAGATCGGTTGATCAAAAAACATGCAGTAGAGGCTGCTTCTGCCCAAAATGACTTCAGTAAGTTGGCATTTGACAACATACATCGAACCTTCTCCATGATCGTTTTGTTCATTCATTCTGCAACGCCATTTTGCTGTGGAGTATGACGAACTGTCAAGTGTCTCATAATCCCTTCTGACTTGCACAATCTATTAAACTCATCAGAATAGAACTCTAAGCCATTGTCTGTACGGAGGTATTTTGTCTGTTTTCCCGTCTGTTTTTCAATCATAATTTTTCAAGACTTAAATGCAGAAAACACATCGCTTTTCTGCTTCAGGAAGAACGCCCAAACTTTTCTGGAAAAATCATCAATAAAGGTTAGCATATAATTAGCTCCACCTCTCGAAGGCACTCTGGATGGCCCCCATAGATCAGAATGAATATACTCCAACGTTCCCTTTGTGTTATGGATTCCTCTAGTGAATCGAACTCTCTTTTGCTTCCCAAAAACACAGTGCTCACAGAAATTTAGTTTGCAAATTCCTTGCCCATCAAGAAGTCCTCTTTTACTCAATTCTGCCATGTCATTCTCACTCATATGCCCTAGGCGCATATGCCAAAGGTTAGTAATATCATCACCTGACAAGGAAGAGGAAGCGACAACTACATCACCAGTAACAGTAGAACCCTACAAAACATATAACTTGGCAATTTTTCTCTGCCCTTTCATCATAACAAGGGACCCTTTGGAAATCTTTAAAACCTCACTTTCAGCTGTGTATCGTACCCTTTTGAATCAAGAGTACTCAACGAAATTAAATTTCTTTTCAATTCTGGAACATGCCATACGTCACTAAGTGTTCTGACAACTTTATCAAACATCTTAACTTTAATTGTTCCAACACCTGCAATTTTACATGAAGCATTATTTCCCATCAAAACAACACCTTCAGACACTGTTTCGTAAGTTGTAAACCAATCCTGATTGAGACTCATGTGGAAGGTGCAGCCTGAATCAAGTATCCACTCCTCACTTACTTTAGAATCATTGACAAAAGCGACTAGAAGTTCACCATCGCTGTAGTCTTCTACAACATCAGCTTCACCGAAATTTTCTGGTTGTTTTCCCTTTTGATTCGCAGCCTCTTTTTAATTTTATTTTGTAGCTTATAACACTCAGATTTAATGTGCCCTTTCTTCTTGCAGAAGTTACAAGTTTTACCTCTATTTGAAGACTTCGATCTACCTTTAGATTTACCATGAGGATTCTGTTTCTGTGTCCTACCACGATCATCATCAGCATTTCGATCTTGTCTCCCACGAACAATGAGACCCTCTCCCTGAGAGTTGGGTTTAACCACAAGATGCTTCATATTATCATACGAGGTTAAAGAATCATAAACCTCATCAACTGTGAGAGACTCGCGGCTATATAAAATCGTGTCTCTAAAGGTGGAATAAGACGGGGGCAACGAACAAAGTAGAATCAACCCTAGATCTTCCTTATCATACTGAACCTCTATGGCCTCCAAGTTTGAGAGAATTTATTTAAACACTGTTAAGTGTTTGTGTACAGACGCACCTTCCTCCAAACGATGAGCATAAAGATGTTGCTTCATATGCAACTTGCTTGTTAGAGTTTTCGACATACATATTTGTTCTAGCCTTTTCCATAATGCAGCAGCAATCTTCTCTTTCATCACATCCTGCAAAATTTCGTTGGATAAATGCAGATGAAATTGTGTTAACGTCTTTCGATCCTTCCGCTTTTTCTCTTCATCTGTTAATGTCGAAGGCATCTTATCTATCCCTAGCAGGGCATCCTCCAGATCCATCTGCGCAAGAACTGCTTGTATCTTAATATGCCACAATGCAAATCTGGTGTTGCGATCCAACAGCGAAATTTCATACTTCAAAGATGCAATTACTATGATTAAGATGAACAACCCGAAAGCTCTGATACCAATTTATGAAAAATAAAATAAAATAACACACAAATTTTACGTGGAAACCCTTTCAAGAAAAAACCACGGTCAGAGGAGAAGAAAATTCACTATGTCGAAAATTTGAATCAATACAAGAGAAATAGACTATGTCTATTTATAGGCTTGTAAAGTCATATTCTAGTAGGATTGAAACACTTTATCCTAATAAATATAAAATAGATGGAGTTTAAAAGGTTTAAAAAAACCTTATTCTAAAATAAAATAAAAGAAGTCTAGTTCTATATGGATTTTACTTTTATTTTATTTTCCATCGTATTTTATTTAAATAAGAATTCGGGTCACTTAATTCTAACACATCTAGATTGTAGTGCTTGGGAATTGCAAGGAATATCGGTCTGTGTAGTGCTTATGAGGTGAAACTTTGGGGTATTCTTAATAGTCCTGAGTAAGCTTGGGAGCATGATTGTCGTGATGTGTTGTTAGAAAGAAATTGTTTGGAAATGTTGCATCATGTTAAGGATACTCTAATGACACAACAGTCAGATTCATATGTCATTCATGCCATCTGAGGATATTGGTATTAAGTATGTTCATCGAGAATGCAGTAGGATGGTTGATTGCTTAGCAAAGGCTACAAAATGAATGGTTATTAGCTTTTACTTTTAGTCTCAACCTCCTAATTTTGCTTTGATGTGTTGCATGAAGATTTTACCCTCCTTAATAAAAAAAATATTTGATAAAGTGTTGACTTTTTTCAATATTTAATTTTTTTTATAAATATGTTTGATAATTATATTAAATTTTTACTGAATGTAATTTTTTGATAATTTTTTTAAATATAATAAGCATGTAAATATCTTCTTATGAAAAATATTAAATTAATTTTATTTTAAAAATCATAGTTAAATAAAATGATTTCTTTGTTTTTAAAGAAGTAAAATATTAATCATGAAGTGTGGTGTGGTGATTGCTTACCTCATCTCTTAACCAAGTAGTTATGAAAACGGGTTGCATTTTGTGACCAACCGTTTACTTATTCGAAGAGCACCTACAACAAAGAGATTAGTCATAGCCGCTGGTGGTGGATAAAAGAAAAAAAATTAATGTTGATTACTGCCCAAAATTTTATAAAATATTTTATTACGTATTAAGTTACGATTTACATATTGAATTATATATTTTTTCTCACTTTAATACTTAAATTTTATCTCATATTATAGTAATTAAAATATCATTTTAGTCCCATTTTATACCAAAAGTTAAAAAAAAAAGACTTAACACATTCTTATTTACGTTAGTAATTTTTAGGATAAAATTAAACAAAAATTATAGTTTAAATATTGAAGTGCAAAAATAATACAGTTAAAGGACTAAATCATAATTTAAGCCTTATATTACTAATATTGAAATTATCAAATAAATAATTTTTAAAAATAAAAATTTACTATTATTAAACATCATAATTAGTGGGAATTTCTCTACTGGGCTTGGGTTAAATCTGTTAGAGCAGGCCCATTTTCTTTTCCATTCATAATCTAGGTCAACTTCCATTTGGGCTTGCTGATTAAATGTTATATAAAAATAATTATAAGTTCTCTTTTTAACACAATACTTAAAAATTATTTATAGTTTATCCTCAACCCATAATTAAATAAAAAGATTGTAAATACCCAAATTTGCCAAGCCCGGGCCCAAAACAATAATCAGTCTAATATTAACAGTCTAAAGTCCAAAATACAAGGCCCGTTCTATAGCCCACTACCCAATTACAAGCCCATTCCCGACATTTTCAGAAAACAAAAAAACCTAGCCCCTATTGCCTATTCGGCGTCGAACCTAGCCCCGAGACTCTGTCACCGCCACTGGTGGCCACCTGCTCCACCGCCAACTACTCCTGCAAAGAAAAGACAAGTATTAAATGCGAAAACAGTGAAGAAAGCAAGGAATGTTGTAAAAATTGGCTATATAAAAGCCTAAGAGATGGAAAGCAGGGGTCGGTTTTTTATCCCTCTTTTGGCAACACAAAAATTTGTATTACACAGACACTGAAATACAAAACAGTAATCAAAATCAGGTTGAAAGAAAAAGGTGATTTCCCTTCACTTTTATTCGATTTTTCTTCCAAACTCGTAAACAAAAAAAAAGATCTGAATATATTAATAAAGAATAACAGAAAGGGAAGAAGCACACTCACCGGAAGCGTTTCGTCTTCCTCCGTCGGTCTACCTTTCCGGCGCCGAGACCCAAAACACTGTGGGGTCCGATTCGGGGCTTGATGATACGACGGTTTTCAAAGAAAACCCCCCTTCCTCACTCTCCTCGTAAAGGCCGAAGATTTCATCTCCAAGAGGGCTCGAAAATGGGCGTTTTAAGATCACCACGGACGGTTACGCCGTCGTTGGTGTTCGATGAGCCCGACAGTCCCTATGGCCGGATTTTGAGAGCAAAAGAGAATGGAGAGGCAGGGGCTGCATTCTTTATTTCTGCCGAATGAATGAAAAAGGGGCTGTTGTTTTTTATATGTCTTGAGTGGCCAAATAAAAGGTTTTAGGGCATCTTAACCTAAAGCATAGAGCTGGGTTTATTTCTTGTTTTGATCCCTGAGTGTTGAAGCGCATTGCGTTTTAGTCCTTCCTTTAATCTCAGTGGTTTATTTTGTTTTAAATATCCCTTTAGTTTAATTTTGTTTTAATAGAGTCCTTTTGAGTAGTATAAGTCCTTTTTTTATTTACTTAATATGTAGTCTTTTTTAGCTACCATGATGATTTTACCCTTCTTTTATTATATATAAAATCTTTATTTTAAAGCTTTTTATATCATATAGTTTAAGATTTTTTTTGTATAAAATTTCCTTCCAGTATCGTGTATACTATTATAAAATTAGTTTTTGTTGTTACTTTCTTTTTTTGTATGTTTGTAAGCTTACTGTAATTCATTTTGATATGTTTTTAGTGCATTAGTTAATTCATTTTTATGTGTATGCTATTATCCTTTGTGGAATATAATATATTATTGATATATGTTGTTATATGCTTATAGTTCCATTTTTTTTTATATGAAATCACCATTTTAAAATTCTTTTATATCGTATTATTTTGACGCTTTATATAGCATTTCGTTTATATATTTTTATACATTTGTGTATATAAATATATTTAGTTGGGCTTTCTACTTGGAAATATTTGTATTTTAAAAATTAATCTAGGTATATTATTTAATTTATTTTAATTATTTCGCTTTATTTTCATGTGTATAATTATTTTAATATTATTTTAATGACTAAATTGTTGTTTTAAAATTCGTTTTTATGCTTTTAAAATTATTGTATTGAAATTCTTCATATTGTATTATTTTAATATATATTATATAGCATCTCATTCAAACACTTTTATATATGTATTTGCGACATAATTAATTTGGTTATGTATGCATTTCCCTTTTACTTTATTCTAAATTTATTTATATATATATATATATACGATTTGTAAATCTAATATGTACTTCAAATTATATTTTATTATATATTTTTACCATCTTTGCATATTTTATACATAAATTAAATTCTCCTTTATTGAATATAAATTGTCAATCTTAAAACTAACACTTTTTAACACTTTGTATATTACCCAACTTAAAAATATTCATTCCATAACACATGTTTTAATGATTGCATATATATCTCTAGTTCATTTTTTTTACAAATAGTTTCAGATTCAACAATTCATATATGATGTGTTCATCCTTTTAAATTTATCTTTTATATATTTTAATTGTCATTTTGTTTTGCATATTTTGCGCTTGATTGTGTTGTATTAGGTTATGCATATTGTTGTTGTAAATTATTTTCGTTTCGTATTATCATTATATTGATTATTCTTCATTCATGCTTAGGAAATTGATAATATTTTTTAGATTGGCTGAATTTGATTGTTATATTGTTAGTTGATTAAACGAATTATATTATCTCCATTCATTCATCATAATATTTCATACATGTATATTATCCCGTGTTTTTTTATTTCCTTTCCGGTTTACAAATATCACTTTATAATTTTTAATTTTTTTAAAACTAATTATTCCCTTTTATTTCAAGTTAAATTAGTGTATTTCAAGCTGGTTTTATAATTATTTATTTAAAAATTCCTTAAAACGATGGTAATATTCGATGTTTGGCAATTCGGGGAATCGTGTCCTACCGTGCCGGGTTGCAATTTCCTGTTTTTTCGAAACAATTGAATATTCCTTCGGTATTTCACCTATGTCTTTAAAAATTTTTCTTTAGAGCAAAGGAAATGTTCGATGCTTGGCAATTTGGAGAATTGTGTCCTATCGTGCTGGGTTGCGATTTTTCGTTTGTTCAAAGTAATCGAACATCCCTTTTGAATTTCACTCATATTTTCTCAATCCTAAAGCAAAGCAATGTTCAACGTTTAGAAGTTCGAAGAATCGTGCCCTACCGTGCTGGGTTTCGGTTTTTCGTTGGACTAAATAATTGGACATCCTTTTGTAATTTTCGGGGTATAAATTTTTGGAAACAAAGATTTATCATATTCTCAAGGGAATAAAGTGTCGTGTCCTATTGTGTTGGATATGATACTGCATTCTTTTGAAACAAGAAAATTTTGACGATCAACTTGAGCTATTCAAATTTTTAAAAGAATCATTTTTCAAAAATAGTTTCAAATTTCAGACATAAGGACAGTACTTAATCAATTTGGTACCAATTTTGGGCGTAGTGAGGGTGTTAATCTTTCCTCATATGTAATCGGCTCCCGAACCTGTTTTCTCATATTTACGTAGGCCAAAATTGATTTTAATAAAACAAAATATTTTATTAGGTGACCCAATCACACCTAAATAAAATATTGGTGGCGACTTCATGTTTTGTTTTCAAAAAGTCGATCCCCGTTTTCAAAAAAATAGTTTCGACAAAGATAATGCGCTTCAGCGCACTCGAAACCACATCCTCCTGCATTGACATCAATGCCCATACCAATTGATCAACTAAACTTTAATAGCAAAAAAAACACTCGAACCCAAAATTTAATAGGAGACTTGACTTCGATTCCAACTAAACTTTTAAAATTTAAGTTCAACTTTTAACATTTGTTATTTTTTAAAAGTAAATATTAAATTAAATTCAAGTTTAGTTGGAATCGAAGTCAAGTCTCCGATCAAATTTTGGGTTTGAGTATTTTTTTTTTCTTTTAAGAGTCGAGCTCGAGGTGAGATGGATTGATCAAGTTTCTGGTCATGCAAAAATCCGCCACACCTTGTTTAAGAATATATATATTATTTTATTGAAAACTGGTTTCTAAACTTTCAATTGTAAGTTTATATAATATGAAACACTTAGAGTTAGGGGTGTAATCAAACCAAACTCGAATATTGTCAAGCTTGATACTCAATTTGAGCTCAATCGAGTGTTAAATTTTGAGCTCAACCTCAATTAAGTTCGTTTACCAATTTTTGTACTCTTTAAGCTTGACTCAACAATTAAACTTAAAGTTAATAATATATCTTAATAGGAATAATGCAATTTAATAATATAAAAATATGAAAACCTCGATAAGACTCGTGAATCATCTGGGTCAAGTATTATTAAGCTCGAATTTGATTCGATTAATAGCTCGAACAACTCGACTCAATGATTACCGAATCAAGTTTCAACCAAACTAAATGCTTAGGCAGGGAAACATCCCTCATTTAACCCAATCAATGTTTTTCAAACTTTGAAATCAACTCAAAGCGATGAAGAACCTTTTGATATATATATTTTTTTTGTACTTGTATTTCACTAGTCTCACAAAAGAGGACAATATCATCCCATATACGTTCATGAATATATAAATAAGTATGTTATTGAATAATAACAATCAATTTATGTTGATTGAGTCTTAACTCAATTAACATGAGTATTATTGTTAATATAAGAGGGCGTAGGTTCGAGTGCGCTGAAGCGCATTATCTTCTTACTTATGGGTTGAGGGACTATGGGTAGTTTTAGTCATTATCTCAAAAATCGAAACTCAATTTCAATCAAATTTCACTTTTAAAGCTTAACTTTGATTGATTCATCACTTTTAAAACCCGTTCTTATTTTAAAATAAAGATTAAGCTAATTAAACTTACTTGACTAAGCTTGATTCCCAAGTTGAATTAGGCATATATGCCGGAAAAAGTTATTTGGAAAAATAAGTCAATTTTTTAATTTAAAGAAATAGGCTAATTATGGAAAGAGTATGTAAAAACGCATCTAATTAAGCACACTTTTTTGCTAAGAATATATAAAACACACGCTTTTATACTGTCTCCAAAATTAACATATTTTTCTAAATTTAAAGAAAAACACTTATTTAATCAATTTTTTTTAGACATAAAACCCTAATTTAATCTGATTCTCAACCTTAATTTTAAAAATCTATTTTTATGTTGGAGCTCAAGTTTCACATAAAGAATTTTCAATTAATTAAAAAAAAGAGAAAACTTAATAAGCCAACAAAAAAAAATTAATGAACGACTACAACTGCCACTCTCTCTTGCCTCTCATAGAAGGAGGCAAGGCAACGTGGAACCCTAATTTCTCACTTTTCTGTCTGCCTTTTTTCTACTTTATTATTATTTTTTACTGCTTTCCACCATCGTCTCTCACATTAATTTTGACCCTTTCTGCAGTTGCAGGGGGTAATTTCTTGACTTTACATACAATTATATTTTACCCACCAACTTTTTCTGTTTTTCACCTTACAAACAATTACCCTACTTACTCCCTTTCTTCACAGTACTCGTGCATAAATATATACATATATGAATTAATTTAACTTTTAGTTCTTGAATTTTGCAATTTTGTTCATTTTAGTACCTATATTTTTTTAGTCAATTTTAATACCTGAACTTGACAGTTAAATTTATTTTGGTCCTTGAACTTGATAAATATAAAAACTTGATAACGTGATACTCTGAGATTGTGTCGCGTTATCAAATCTTAATGAAATCTAAATTCAAGGATCAAAATAGACCTAGTTACAAGTTCAAGTACCAAAATAGACAAATATATAGATATCAAAGTAGGCTTAATTGTTAAGTTCAGATATTAAAAGTTATTAACCCCTACATATACTACGAACTTGATGGGTGAATGTACCTTAGAGGTCTCTCTATTTTAAGGACCTGATCAAATTAATCCCTCTATCATTAAATAGATATATTTAGTCCCTATACTATTAAAATGAATCAAATAATGCTAATTTAAAATTAAGTTAACTTTACTGTTTAAAAAATCATTTACGATTTGATGGAGTTAATATTTTTAAGTTTTTATGGTATTGTAAATAAAATCTCTTATTTAGAATTAACTACAATTGAAAAAAAAATTCCGAAGACATTTTTTATACAGTAGATAAATGTTAACTCTATTACAATTTGTATTTATTTAATTCTTTTTAATAGTATAGGAATTAAATCTATTTATTTAATTGAGTCTTATGAATAAAAAAACAATTTAGTTGAATCCTAATATCACTAAATAAATGCATGTATTTATATATGTATATAATGTGTTTCTTACCATCTTAGTTGCCAAAGTACAAGCAAAATTGATGCTAAATTTATATGTTACTCTATTTTTTTTTCCTTTGCTTTGAACGATGACAGATCCATGGTTCAACTTCATGCCTCTAAGTCCCAACTACACTTCTTCTTCTTCTCCAAGTACTGTTCCAACACAAAATCACCCAAACCCTTCTTCTCAACCTCGCACCATCTTCAACAAATCTCAAATTCCTCATCATCATCCTCTCAAAGAAGCTCTTCCATTCATCAATTATCTCTCTCTTACAAGTCAACAACAACAGGAGAGCATTAAGGAACCCTCAAGCAGTTTCATGGAAGAAGAGGACAAGAGCATTATTAGCCTGTTTCCCACCATAGTTGATGACGGTGATGATGGTTATGATTATGATGAGGATGATGATGATAATGGAGGTGTAACTGTGGAGCTACACATAGGGTTACCTAACCCTAGCTCCGATCTGAAGTCTAGGGCTTCTTCCCCATCAAAAGATTTGACAGCAGATAAATTACAATGGAATCCTGTTACTGCTGGTGCAGCTTCTGGGAATAGTACTACTCCATTAAGCAAAGGACAGTATTGGATTCCTACACCTTCCCAGATTCTCGTTGGTCCTACACAGTTTTCATGCCCTCTTTGCTGTAAAACCTTTAATAGATACAACAACTTGCAGGTATGCCCTTATGAATACGCCTCTCATTGCATGACAGCCATTCATAACCCTTTTTTACTTTGATATAC
This sequence comes from Gossypium hirsutum, assembly GCF_007990345.1. Taxonomy (NCBI): domain Eukaryota; kingdom Viridiplantae; phylum Streptophyta; class Magnoliopsida; order Malvales; family Malvaceae; genus Gossypium; species Gossypium hirsutum. The sequence goes on along the minus strand of NC_053431.1, from coordinate 3,390,144 downwards.
CTTGTTGTCATCTTAATTAAGTGATATCTGTGATCCGTCTTAAGTTTTACACTGATCAGCTCTTTGGGTTTTTCTTAAAGATCATTTTGCATATTAATATATATGTGTGTCTGCGCATCTTATTGCATGGCAGCCATTGATACTTGATCTACCTTGCTTCCATCTTAATTATTAAGTGATATTTGTGATCTGTCTTAAGGTTTACATTAACCAGCTCTTTGGGTTTTCCTTAAATATCATTTTGCATATATATTTGTATATATATATATATGTATGTATTTGCAGGTATGGCCTTAATATGTGCCTCACATTGCATGACAGCCATTGATAACCCTTTTTACTTTGATATTCCTTTCTGCAATCTTAATTATTAAGTGATATTTGTGATCTGTCTTAAGGTTTACATTAACCAGCGCTTTGGGTTTTCCTTAAATATCATTTTGCTTAGATATATATATGTGTGTATGTATTTGCAGGTATGGCCTTAATATGTGCCTCACATTGCATGACAGCCATTGATAACCCTTTTTACTTTGATATTCCTTTCTGCCATCTTAATTATTAAGTGATATTTGTGATCTGTCTTAAGTTTTACATTAATCACCTCTTTGGGTTTTTCTTAAATATCATTTTGCATATATATATATATGTATGTATATGTATATGTCTTTGAAGATGTTCTTTCTGATTATTGGAACTTTGAAGAGTGTGCTAAAGTGCATGGTGAATTGCAAGACTGATAATGAGATTTCAGTGTTTAAGTTCAGTGTTTCAGACTGGTATCAATTGGATCTTTTAAGTGTTTCCAGTCTTTAGAGAACTGTTTGCTACAGCTATATATATGCATATACATATATATATATAGTTTTTGTTATTTCTCATGGCTTAAAAAGGAAACACCTTGGATTCAGATGCTTTTTTGCAACAGGCAGTCAGACAAATATATATATAAACTGACACTCCAGCCCCTAAATTAGTGGCCCTTATTTAGAGATAAACCTTCGTATAGGGCACCTATGGAATCCTCATTATAACCTAGAAGAATATACAAAATGTGCTGTGTCGTTGATATTTTTGTAGTGATGATCATTGGCTTGAGCTAAGTATATATAATTCGTTGCAATGCATGTTGATTCCATTACAAGTTAAAATATCTAATGGTTATTCGTCATATACAAGTAATTAATATATATGGGGTGAAAAAATTCATGAAAAAATTTATATAAAAAGCTTTTGATTGAAATGTACAAGTCATGATGTTATTGGGATGTAAGTATCGATTATGAGGTGTTTGGTTCACGAATTGTAATTACTTCGAAGTCATATTATCAAGTATGGATGAAAAATATTATTAATAGTATAAAGATATTGTAATATATTGTCTCTCTCAGTCCCATCATAGATTTTTGTCTTCATCATAGATGCACACATGCATGTATATGGCTCTCTTTCACTCCGATCTCTAATACTTGGTTTATATGCTTTTCATCTCATCTCTCTCTCAACCCCAGCATAGATTTATGTCTCCATCACACGTACATACATTTTGCAGATGCATCTTGGTTCATGGATGGGCTGTAGATTTTTTTTTTACTCAACAAAATATAAGATTACCAACATTACCAAGATACGAAAATATAGTATCTCTCTCAATCCCATCATAAATTTTTGACTTCATCATACATACATACATACATACATACATACATGTTATGGACCTTTTTCATTCTTATTTCTAGTACTTCGTTCATATGCTTTTCATCTCATCTATCTATACCCCATCATAGATTTGTATCTTCATCATGCATACATACATACATGCATACATGTATGTATGTATATATGGATTGTGCAGATGCATATGTGGGGACATGGATCTCAATACAGAAAAGGACCAGACTCTCTAAAAGGAACCCAACCAACCGCCATGCTAAGGCTACCATGCTATTGTTGTTCACCTGGTTGCAAGCACAACATCGACAACCCAAGAGCCAAGCCCTTAAAAGATTTCAAAACCCTTCAAACGCACTATAAAAGAAAACATGGCATTAAGCCCTTCGTATGTAGGAAATGTGAGAAAGCTTTTGCCGTCAAAGGTGATTGGCGAACCCACGAGAAGAACTGCGGCAAGGTTTGGTATTGTATATGCGGCTCCGATTTCAAGCACAAACGGTCTTTGAAAGATCATACCAAGGCTTTCGGTCCGACCGGTCATGGTGCGGTGGGTGGTGTCGATTCTTTAGACGAAGACGATGAACCTGGATCAGAAGTTGAACCGATATGAATCGAATAGAGATTATTCAAAGATCAAATTCGGGTTAAATTAGTTTTTTCTCTTCTATTGTCCCCACAAAAATAAATATGGATAAACGTTAACAGCCATGTCGAATTGTTCTATATATGTGCGTGTGTGCTTTGTATGTGTAAATTAATAAAGAAATGAATGGGTTTTAATTAATCCATGCAATAGTAGTCTAATTAATTTATCTCTTACCAATATTAGTTTAATTAGCATCGATGATTTCGTGAATGTTTAAAACTGCCTGTTGGAGTGGGGTGAGTTATGTTTTGTCAAGGGTCGTGATTTTGGGATCGGATTAGATTAATTGATTGAACCAATTAGATTGAAAATCAGTCTATATCCATCTAAATAAAAAAAGTTAAATCGACTTTTAAATAAACTGTTCAAAATGAAAAAAAAACTGATAGTTATAGTAATCATATTTTTATCTGAATTGTCGAAACCATTCTTTTGAAAAGGGGGATCGACTTTGTTTGAAAGTGAAAATTAAAACGGAAGTCGCCACCAATCTTTTATCAGGTGTGATCAGATCACCTTTGTTTTAATAAATCAATTTTAGTTTACTAAAACAGGGCTTTTGGTCTACGAAACTTGATAGAATGAGTTCGGGAGTCAGTTACGTGCGAGGAAGGATTAGCACCTTCGACACGCCCAAAAAATTGGTACCGAATTGATTAGTTAGTGTCTTAATGTCGAAAATTAAAAATCAGGAAGGGACTTGAAATACGATCTTTTCTATTAATACTGATTTTAAAATTCTTGAATTAGCTTAAATCGATTTGTTTAAAGATTTCCTTATCTCGAGATATCGGAGTATCACATCCCGTAAGTTAGGACACAATACCATGAATTCCCGAGCACAAGGTCGTCTTTTAATTTAAATTGGAAATCCGTGCATTTCAAAACTCAAAATGATATTTAGCTATTTAGAACCAATAAGAGAACCGAAACCCCGTAAGTTAGGGCACAATTCTTTGATGTTCCAAAATGCGAAACATTGTCTTATTTATTGAAATTAGTAAAAACATGAATAAAAATATTTAAAGTAATGAACAACAGAATGATATAAAATAGGCGGGAGACAAAAATAAACGAGTTGGAAATACATTGAAACAAATAATAAATATGACAACAATATTAAAACAATTACAATGCATGCGATATATTAAACGTAATAATAGTATCCAATGTGAAATAAAAACAACGAATATATACATAATAAAGATATTAAAAGTATGTACGTAAAATATATATATATTTATAAATAGTAATAGTGTTAGAAATATACTATATATAGTGTTTGAAGTATATACATAAAATAGTGAAAATATAACTAGTAATGTTAAGATATATATAATATATACATATGTATAAAATAGATATAAAAAAATATGTACATAATATAGTGTAAAAATACATACATAATATAATTAAAATATATACATAAGATAACATGTAGAAAAAAATATATAAATAATATAGTATTAAAGATATATACATAAAATAGTATAATATATATACGTAATATAGAATTTAGAATATACTTAATATATTAAAAGAATATATACATAATATAATATTAAGAAATATAATAATAACCAAAAAAAGAGAGGGAGAGAGTGGGTGATTTCCGGCCACAAGGCCGGCCACCGTTCGGTCACCGGACCGCCGCCGGCCACCATCGGTGCCACCGTACACTGCAGCCGGACCTCAAAAAAAACTTTTTCGGTAAAAATGAGAAAGCTTCCTCCTTTTATTTTTACTTTCGTATAAAAGAAACAAAATAAAACTGAAAGGAAAACAATAAGCAAACAAAGAACTTGAAACGAGAATAGACCAAGAAACCTTTTTGCTTTGATATTTGATTAATCTCCAAAAAAAACTAGCCTCTCCAAAAACTAGCCTTTACAATAACTCTTCTCCTTGATTACTCTCAAAAAACCTCTCAAAAATCCTTTACAATAACTTTCTCCCCCAAAACTTCTTCCTCCCCTAAATACAAAATATGAGAAGGCTTATATAGTTATTTACAAAATATTTTTTATTGTTTATATCTTCATTTGTAGGTACAAGTGGTGGTGGAGCAAGTGTGGCTAATGGAGTAGGTGGTAGAGCAAGTGTGGCTAGTAGAGTAGGTGGTGGAGCAAGTGTGGCTAGTGGAGTTGGTGGTGGAGCAAGTGTGGCTAGTGGAGTTGGTGGTGGAGCAAGTGTGGCTAGTGGAGTTGGTGGTGGCAAAGGCTAGGATTTAGTTGAGAAAAGTTTAGGTTGTGGGCTAGGGTTTTTTTATTTTAATTTGGGCTTAGGGTTTGGGCCATTGGGATTTTGATGTAAATTGGGCTTTGGATAGTTAAGATTTTGGGTTTTGGGTTTAATTTTGGTGGGTTAGGTAAGGTTAAATTGGGTTTTGATGTAAATGGGTTAAAATTGGCCTACAACAGCTGCCTCTCTTTGCTTATTATCGTGTAACGGGAATAAAGCAAAGACACAAAGAAAGGCCAATTTTGCCCGATCTTACTAAGTATGGACTTCTTTAGTGCTCTTCTTATCCAGGTAGTCTCTTTCCAAACCACTGTATCTTGTTGTATTGATCAAATCCACTGCATCTTCTGATATATGCCTTGTAGCTTCGATTTACTCCAAGGTGACTTCAAAAAGATAAGATCTACAGCTTCAATCTGCTCTTCCATCGCTTTAGTCATATAAAATTTGTGGTCTTCTCTTCTGCAACTTTTAGAAAGGCAAGATCTGATATCATCGATCAGCTCCACTGCAACTTCAATTAGCTCATGAGCTTAACTCATTTCTCGCAATATGAATTGACTCTTTAAAACTAGACATTAAAAACAGAAATTGAAAATAGCTCAGCACGTGAGCCAAGGCTCAACTCACTTCTCGCAATATGAGTTGATTTTTAAAACAAAATTTGTAAAATAAATTTTGAAAATACCTCGGTATGTGACCCGAGGCTCAACTCACCTCTCGTAATATGAGTTGATTTTTGCAAAGCATGAATTGAAAAAAAAATCAATTGAAAATACCTCGGCGTGTGATCTGAGGCTCAACTCACCTCTCACAATATGAGTTGATTTTTTTGACAAACATAAATTGAAAAAAAAAATTGAAAATATCTCAGCGTGTCCTGAGGCTGAACTCACCTCTCGCAATATGAGTTGATTTTTTGGAAAAACAGAATTTGAAAATACCTCAGCGTGTGAGTCAAGGCTCAACTCACCACTCGCAATATGAGCTGATTTTTTTGAAACACAGAAATTGAAGAACAGAAATGGAAAACACTTCAGCGTCTTGAGGTTCAACTCACCTCTCGCAATATGAGCTGATTTTTTTTAAAAGACAAAAATTGAAAATACCTCAACGTGTCTTGAGGCTCAACTCACATCTCGCAATATGAGTTTATTTTTGACAAACAAAAATTGAAATTACCTTAGCGTCTTGAGGTTCAACTCACCTATCGAAATATGAGTTGATTTTTTTGAAAAACAGAAATTGAAAATACCTCAACGTGTCTTGAGGTTCAACTCACCTCTCGCAATATGAGCTGATTTTTTTTAAAGACAGAAATTAAAAATACCTCAACGTGTCTTGAGGCTCAACTCACCTCTCGCAATATGAGCTGATTTTTTTTAAAGACAGAAATTAAAAATACCTCAACGTGTCTTGAGGCTCAACTCACCTCTCGCAATATGAGTTGATTTTTGACAAACAAAAATTGAAATTACCTCAGCGTGTCCTGAGGCTCAACTCGCCTATCGCAATATGAGTTGATTTTTTTGAAAAACAGAAATTGAAAACACCTCAACGTGTCTTGAGGCTCAACTCACCTCTTGCAATATGAGTTGAGTTTTGACAAACAAAAATTGAAATTACCTCAGCGTGTCCTGAGGCTCAACTCACTTCTCGCAATATGAGTTAATTTTTTTAGAAACATAAATTAAAAAAACGAAAATTGAAAATACCTCAGTGTGTCCTGAGGCTCAACTCACCTCTCGCAATATGAGTTGATTTGAAAAGCAGAATTTGTAAGACAAAAATTGAAAAACAGAAATTGAAAATACCTCAGCGTGCCCTGAGGCTCAACTCACCTCTCGCAATATAAGTTGATTTTTGAAAAACAGAAATTAAAAGCAGAAATTGAAAAACAGAAATTAAAAATACATCGGCGTGCCCCGAGGCTCAGCTCACCTCTCGCAATATGAGTTGATTTTTGAAAAGCATAAATTGAAAAAACGGAAATTGAAAATACCTCAGCGTGTAACCTGAGGCCCAACTCACCTCTTGCAATATGAGTTGATTTTTTTAAAAGATAGAAATAAAAACATCAAAATACCAAAAGATGTCATCTGGCGGAACTCAGGTATCCTTTCTTTTGATTCAGTACAGCTATTATCGAAATCTCTTGTTCTGCTGAAATAAATGTATATGTCATGCATGATGTTATCATGAAATGCACATGTTTGCCTTAAATGCCTTTATGCCTACATGATCATGCTATGTGCCTTAGGCTTGCTTGTCATATGTCCCTTTCCGTCATGATTTTTGATGATCTGCGTTCATTACTTTGACTCTTGACTTTCTCTTCAGGCCCTGTACCCATCCTCTAGCTTCACGACTAATCTACGTTTCTCAGATATCACTCTTTTGCCCCTGGTTGAACTTTGTCCTTGCTTTGAGGCTCTTGTACTTATCAAATTCTTATCCGGGTAATGCTTAGCACTTCTTTTGTTTAGAGTATGTCATTTCACTATTTATCATGTAAATGAACCACATAATGAGATGCATGAAAATGGTCAGGTAGGGACAAAAGGATACCTCACATTTATTCATTTCAAATGTAGCAAACAAAGAAAGTTAATCAATGATAGTTAAAAAAAGTGTCATAAAGAGAAAGGGGATCGCATTTCAACAAATACAAATGCTCTAGATATTCAACGCATGAACTCTTCCACGTTTCTCAATCAAGAATCTTTTCGAGCATGGCTTTCTTGCGTAAGAGATTTCGAGTTTTCAGAAATGCTTCAAATACTGCAGTCTCTCTGTTTGACCCACCGTTCAAAACACCTTGCTTTTTAAGCCAGTGCTTGCTTCATTAGAACGCCCTTTAGAGTTTTCATCCTAATCTTTTGTGTTAATCAAGACACCCTTTTCAGGTTTTCACCTTGATCCCTCTCTCTTTTTCTTTTTTCTTTTCTTTTCTCTTTTTTTAAGATGCCCTTTTTCGAGTTTTCATCTTGATTTTCCTTTTTTTAAGCATAATATTTCTTCACAGCATCTGAATTCACTGGATTCGGTAACTCCTTCCCATCCATCTCAGTGAGAATCAAAGCTCCACCTGAGAATGCTTTCTTTACGGCGTATGGTCCTTCCCAATTTGGGGCCCATTTTCCTCGGAAGTCCTTTTGTATTGGGAGAATCTTTCTCAGCACAAGTTCTCATTCGTGGAATTCTCTTGGTCGTACTTCCTTGTCATGGGCCGCGATTATTCTCTTTTGGTACATCTGTCCGTGACAAATTGCCTTTAGACGTTTTTCTTCGATGAGGTTTAATTGATCATATCGAGCTCGAACCCATTCTGCTTCTTATAGTTTCGATTCCATTAAGACTCATAGAGAAGGGATCTCAACCTCGATAGGTAGCACAGCTTCCATTCCATATACTAGAGAGAAAGGAGTTGCTCCCGTAGATGTCCACACAGATGTACGATATGCATACAAAGCAAATGGTAGCTTCTCGTGCCAATCTTTATATGTCTCGGTCATTTTCCCAATAATCTTCTTAATATTCTTGTTGGCTGCTTCAACAGCTCCGTTCATTTTCGGGCGATAGGGTGACGAGTTATGATGTTTTATTTGAAACTGCTCACACATTTCCTTCATCTTTTTGTTGTTCAGATTCAAGACGTTATCTGAAATGATTCTCTCAGGCAAACCATATCGACAAATGATTTCCTTTTTCAAAAACCTACAAACTGCAGTCTTTGTCACATTGGCAAACGAAGAAGCTTCTATCCATTTTGTGAAGTAATCAATAACCACAAAAATGAACTGGTGTCCATTAGAAGCTTTTGGGGAAATTGGCCCTATAACATCCATACCCCACATAGAAAAGGGTCACGGAGAAGTCATGACATGAAGGGGCGAAGGGGCTACATGAATCTTATCGCCATAAATTTGACATTTGTGGCATTTTCTTGCAAAACTAATGCAGTCGCTTTCCATCATCAGCCAGTAGTAACCGAGTCCCATAATCTTCCTGGCCATAGTGAAACCATTGACATGTGTCCTACAAATTCCCTCGTGGACATCTTCAAGTATTTTTTTGGCTTCAACAGCATCTACGCATCTCAAGAGCACTTGATCTTTTCCTCTTTTGTATAGAATGTTCCCATCAAGAACAAATCCTGCTGCCATTCTTCTGATTGTTCGTTTGTCATTCTCATTTGCTTGTTCGGGATACTTTTGGTTCTTGACATATTCTAAGATATCATGGAACCATGGCCGTCCATCTGGCTCTTTTTCAATGCTGAAACAATATGCAGGGACTTCATATATGCTCATTTGAAGAGGCATTATTTCTGTTTCTCTGTTTGCTTTGAACATTGAAGCCAAAGTGGCCAGGGCATCAGCCAATTGGTTTTCTTCTCGTGAGAGGTGATTAAAAGTTATTTCTTCGAATTCTTTAATCAGCTCTGCCACTAGATCACTGTATTTGACCAGTTTCGAATCTCTCACTTCCTAATCTCTACGGATTTGGTATATCACCAAGGTTGAGTCTTCGTATACCTCTAAAGTTTTGATGTTTCGTCCAATTGTTGCACGAAGTCCCATGATACAAGCCTCATATTCTGCTATGTTATTGGTACAGAAAAAGTTCAGCCTGGCAGTGAGTGGGTAATGGTTTCCTTCTGGTGATACTAAGACTGCTCCAATCCCATGCCCCAATGCATTCGATGCACCATCAAAGCTCATCTTTCATGACTTTTCTTTTGATGACTCACATTCTTTTTCTGTAATGCACATCAAGTTTTCATCTGGGAAATCAAATCTCAATGGCTCGTATTCCTCCGTTGTTTGAGTTGCTAAGAAGTTAGCTATTGCGCTCCTTTTTATCGAATTTTGGCTTACATAGACGATATCATATTCTGATAGTAAGATCTGCCATCGTGCCATTCTTCTTGGGAGTGCAGGTGATTCCATCATGTACTTTATTGAGTCTAACTTTGAAATTAGCCATGTCGTATGATACAGCATATATTGCCTGAGTCTCCGAGCTACCAAAACCAGAGCGCAACAGTATTTTTCTATGGACGAATACTTTGCCTTATATTCAGTGAACTTTTTGCTGAGGTAGTAAATCGTCTTTTTTTTCTTTCCGGACTCGTCATGTTGCCCCAGTACGCAACCCATTGAATTCTCGAATACAATCAAATACAATATCAATGGTCTTCCCGGCATTGGTGGTACTAGCACTGGAGGACTAGATAAATACTGTTTTATCTTGTTAAAAGCCACTTGGCACTCCTCGTTTCATTCTCCGGGATTATGTTTTCGAATGAGTCGAAAGATTGGGTCGCATTGGTTGGTAAGTTGAGCGATAAATCGGGCGATGTAGTTTAATCTCCCTAAAAATCCTTTGAATTCCTTTTGCGTGCGCGGAGGTGGTAACTCTTGAATGGCTTTTATTTTATCTGGATCAACTTCAATGCCTCTCTCGCTGACAATGAAGCTAAGCAATTTTCCTGAGGTAGCCCCAAACGTACATTTGGCCGGATTGAGCTTTAGCTAGAACTTTCTTAGTCTGTCGAACAACTTCTTCAGGTTCACTACATGCTCTTCTTCCCCTCAGGATTTAGCAATCATATCGTCGACATAGACCTCTATTTCTTTATGCATCATGTCATGGAATAACGTCACCATAGCCCTCTGATATGTTGCCCCAGCATTCTTTAACCCAAATGGCATCACCTTGTAGCAGAATGTTCCCCACATTGTTACGAAGATAGTTTTCTCCATATCCTCAGTGGCCATCTTGATCTGATTATACCCCGAGAATCCATCCATGAAAGAAAACAATGAATGTTTTGCTGTGTTATTCACCAACGTATCAATGTGTGGTAAGGGAAAATTATTTTTGGGACTTGCTCGATTCAGGTCACGATAATCCACGCACATTCGTACTTTGACGTCTTTCTTTGGTACCGGAACTATGTTGGCCACCCACTCTGGATATTTGGAGGTTTGTAGGAAGCCAGCATCAAATTGCTTCTTGACTTCCTCTTTTATTTTCAACAACATCTCAGGTCTCATCCGTCTTAGCTTTTGTTGAATGGTTTGCATTATGGCTTCAATGGGAGCTTATGGACCACTACATATTCATCCAATCCTGGTATATCCTAATATGACCATGCGAATACATCTTTGTACTCACGGAGTAAAGTAATCAAATTATGTCTGGTGCCCCCTGAAATAGAGGTCCCAATCTTCACTTCTTGCTTCCTTTCTTCAGCTCCCAAGTTTATTGTTTCAACAGATTCTTGATGAGGCAAAATCTGTTTATCCTCTTGTTCTACCATTCCTAGCAAGTCAGGAGATAAGACATAGTCTTCAGCATTTTCTTCGGCTTCGAATTCTCCTAAACAAGCAGCCTTCTCAAAATCGATTTCAGGACTCGTAACGGGTTTGTTCATGCAATTGATATCTGAGCACCTGAAAATTGAATGGAAAAGGAAACTATAGAGGGGCATCTAAGTATTGAAACCAATAAACTGAATGTTATGGTATGGTATGAGGCAAATGTAAAGAGAGGATATGAAATGATTATGGAATTAGTGATAATGCGAAAAATTGTGACAAAATGCATCTTCATTGATATTCATTTAAATGATAAATAGCGAATGCAAACTCTTACAAAAGAATTCTATTATATCTAAGGACATAACAGAATGTTAACGTTTGAGCATTACTCTAAAGACTTATAAACTACAAGAAGATCCTCGACAGTCCAATTGTTCAACATGAAACCCGGGGGACAAGAGCGTATCTTTGAGACGTCTTTACTCGCATCAGCTCCTTTGTCAATGACATTTATACTGATATTTTGAAAACCCTCTTCGATCAGTAACATTGTGCTTTGTGCACTATACTGCCCTGGGTATATCATTCCCGCAGACGTAAATGTTCTTGACAAATGAGGGAATTCCATGGGCTCCTATTCTGGTTCTTAGCCTAATGTTCTCGCGATCCTTCTTTCTTGATCTTTCTTCCACTGCTTTCTTTTTTGACGCATGTCCGGCTGGAACCCTAAACCGTATCGGGCCTTGTGGTGTACTAGTTTTAGAGCCCTGACTATTCCTTGTAGATATCTCCCTAAACCTCTTCTCGCTCGAGCTCCCCTTCCTACAGTCAACTTGACACCCATTCTGGTATTTCTTGACAGTTTTGGCACCGAAATTCTATTTCCCTCAGCGACAAAAGTGGCATTGACAAATTCAAGGGATCGGAAGGAACATTCCACTGCGTCTTTACTTACTTCAAGATATGGCCCATCAGCAGAGATAGATGCGATAATATCTTCTTCTCCCTCGACAGTGACCAAACAACCATCCATGATGAACTTTACTTTTTTATGGAGAGAGGATGGGACTGCTCCAGCAGAATGGATCCAGGGCCTTCCCAGAAGGCAGTTATACGAGGGTGTGATGTACATGACTTGGAAATCGACATTGTAAATGTAAGGGCCCACTTCTAAAGGGATATCAATCTTTCCCACAACTTCACGCCTTATCCCATCGAATACCCTTACTGTGGAATGACAGGGCCTTAAATAGGACAAATCTATTGGAATTCTGGAAAGCGTGGCCAAAGGCATGACATTGAGTGTCGAGCCATTATCGATAAGCACATTCGGTATTATGTAGCCCTTGTAACAAGTCGTAACATGTAGTGATTTTACGGAGCCTCTACTATTGGGTGGTATTTCGTCATTACTAAAAGAAATGAAATTATCCGCATTCAAGTTGTTCACCCATCTGTCCAGCTTCTCCACGGATATATTGTTTGCCACGTAAGCTTGATTCAACACCTTCAGCAAAGCGTTCCGGTGTGGCTCCGAATTTAGCAGCAGAGATAAAACCGAGATTCGTGCTGGTTGCTTCTTCAATTATTCCACCACATTGTATTCACTGTGTTTGATAAATTTCAAGAACTCCTATGCTTCCTCCTCATCCACAGGCTTTTTAGTTTCTTACACGGGTGGAATTTCTTGCTCGACTTCGGCCTCATGCATCACTGCTTTCCCTTTTTACTTTCAGTCACTGTTATTCTTCACTGGTTCGACCTCTTTCGAATAACATCTTCCACTTCGGGTAAAACGACCTACCTCTCCAACATCTCCAGTTATGGCTTTGAGCTTTTCATCCTCCGGTGTGACGATATTGATGTCATATTTCCATGGTACGGCTTTGTCGTCCTTGTACAGGAAAGGAGACGGTACTTCGATTATCATTTTTGGTTTCACCGGCTCTTTCGTCGCGTCGTAATAAATTACTAACGATCGATCCGCGCTATAAGGGAGACCTGATGACTGGTTGTCAGAGGTGCATACTTCTCTTTCATTGGTCTCTTCCCTCTTGTTAAGGACCTTAATCTCCTTATTATCCATCCGGTCTTGAAGTAACCTTTTAAATTCCTCACACGACATTCAGTCGTGTCCTACAATTCCATGAAAATTGCAAAAACTTTGACCTTCTTCTCAAAGAATTCTATCGGGGTGACAAAGTAATCCTTTCTTAACCAGTACCTCCCAGATTTTCTGCAGAGGCGTCCTTATTTCCGAAACACATCTTCTGACTTTCCATTCGTCCTCTTTCCCCACTGTGCTCACATTCCCTTCAGCATGGTTAGGGAACGGGTTCCCAATTGCGTTACTGGCACTATCGAACCGTAGGATACCCGCGTCAATGAGTCCTTGAACTCTTCTCTAAAAGGCTAGGCAATTCTTCGTGGAATGCCCCTGGTTCCCCCCGTGGTATGCACAACTAGCGTTTAGATCGTACCACTTTGGGTATGGAGGTTTAAGGGGTGCCATGTAATGGGGAGAAATCAGTTATTTCTCCAAAAGTTTTGGGATAGGAGTAAATTACGGTCTCTCGGGATTAGGCCTTACTGGTCTTGGTTCGTTTCTGGGCTGGCTTTGAGCGGGTACCGTGTTTTGTGGGAATGTGGTGACGGGCCTTTGGTTGTTCGTGGCGTATACGGGGTAGGAAGAAGGGGGTGCTTGGTAGTAAGGGGTTTGAGGGGGATAATAGAAATTTAGAGGTGGATAACTTCGAGGTCGGGGTTGGTTTGGATATGGATTAGGGGCATAACGGCTTCCCATTCCTACCATGTGGGCTTTTGGTTCTTTCTTCTTCATGCGTGCTACCCTTCTTGAACTTTCTTGACCTTCTATTTTACCATTTTTGACGGCGTTCTCTATAAGCACACCGGATATCCGCGAAGTCTTTCGTGGCGCTTTCCACTAGTTTGTCATAAAACGGCATTTTTAAGGTTTTGATAAAAAGGACGGTTATCTCCGTTTTCGTTAGTGGGGGTTCCACTTGGGCTGAGACGTCCCTTCATCTCTGCGCGTACTGTCTAAAAGTTTCTGACGGCTTTTTCTCTATCATTTGTAAAGTCATCCGATCAGGCACCATATCTGATACATGCTTGTACTGCTTACAGAGTGCCGACGCCAAGGCTTTCCAAGATCGGATCCTTTCCTTACTGAGCTGGTTGTACCACCGAAGAGCCGATCCTACTAGACTGTCTTGAAAACAATGTACAAGTAGCTTATCTTCGCTCACGTAACCGGTCATTTTTCGACAAAACATGACAAGATGTGCTTTTGGACATCTTGTCCCATCGTACTTTTCGAAATCAGGCACCTTGAACTTCGGAGGCAGGATTAGGTCAGGTACCAAACTGAGTTCTTTAGCACCTAGTACCGAGAATACTTGACTGCCTTCTATTACCTTGAGTCTTTCTTCCAAATTCCTATACTTCTCTTGAGCCTCGTGATCATCTATTTTCAACTTGGCTATTTCGACTGGATCATCTAAATCTGGAACTACAAGATTGGCAGGGGTTGCTCTGGGATTTGACATAAATGTTCCTTGCCCTAGATGAGCAAATGGCATAGGTCGTTGTTCCAAGCCAGTGGATTCCCCTTGAGTATAACCTCTTTGTGCTACGTGGGCATGTGGTGGAGTAAATCCTGAGGGATAGAGTGGATGCTGGTTATGATTAATTCTTGATTGAGGTTCCATACTGTCGGGGTTCTGCATGGGTCCTTTTCCTTTGACCAAAACTGATATCATCTTCATCATTCTAGCCATTTGATCCTTTTGTTCAAGTGATTCCTCTCGAGATCTTACTATCAAATCCCTCGTTTCTTGCTGTGACTTAGCCAGTTATTCCTATAATTCCTGTAATTCCTTTTAGACTCTTTCCATCCTTTCGATTCTTTCATTGAACTCAGCTTCCATTGCTTTAGCTTGTCGACGCGTTTTATACGAATGGCGAGGTTCCAGATTTGAAGTGTTGCAACTGCGAATTATATGATTCTAACCTTAGCGAATGATTATGGGATATGTATATGCAATGAATGGATGAATGGATGTAGAAAGAGGCGTTGATTCCAATTCAATATCATTAGAAGAACTTCACTAAAAGAAAAATTTCTTTACATAGAATGGATGATTACATATACGACTTCACCCTAATGCCCAAAGTCTTAACTTTCCTAAGAAGCCAAGCTAAGCTTCGGCCTCGGTCTGATTCCGACTCGTACTTTAAGCTTAATATATCAGCCTGAACTGCCAAGGTTTGCAAGTGATCAGCTATCTCCCGAACCTGAGTTATAACTTCGCCCATAACATAGTCTCTATCTCTAATCTGGTTTTGAGAGTGGTGAAGCTGTTCTCTATAATGGTCGTTGTTTGTCTCAAGAAGTTCCACTCGAATTTTTCTATCTCGCAGTGCGGTCTTGAGTTCTTCTATTTTCCCTTTCAACTCTTTGATCCTGCTCAGACTAGCCTTTAGCTTAATTATCGAATTATGGCTACGATGTTGCTGAAGTAATCTTTCCAATTCAGCCACCCGAGGTAGTAACTTCTCCTTTTCGTTTTGGGTTTCTAACAAACTCTTCTTCAAAATGTCCTCTCGTACTCGGGCATCTTGAAATCTTTTATCCCAATGGTCGGCTCTAGTCTTTTCCTCTTTAATCTCTTGACGCCATTGCTCTGACGTTTTACCTAATCCGGCAGTTTTTATCGTTATACGAAGTTTCTTGTAATCGGTTTTCAGACTATCTAAATCTTCCTCGGCCTTGTTCTTTCCTTTCCTTAACTTCTCGGCCTCTAGCTTATGGATATCGACGTCTAACCCCAACTTCATTTTATCTTCTTCTAGCTGCTCTATCTTCTTCCCCAACTCCGAGTTTCTTTTCTCAAAATCTTGCTTAATGATCTCTAACTCGGATGGGATGACCCGTAAATGCTCCTCTATCGATTGTGTGTTCCCTTGATTCTGCCTAGGGATGTTGTCGTTGACTCTCCTACCCCACCACTATTCATACTCGGGGGTCGTCATCGGGCCTGCAGTGAATTTTTTCATTCTTCGAGTTTGGTTCCATACATTTGATATCTCGCGAACCCTCTTTTTATAATTGTTGTCTTTATAGGGGAACTCACATTGTGCCAACCTTTGTGTCACCGGTATAAACTGCCTTGATCGATACTGCCTTAACACCATCAGTGAAGCGTATCCAATGGATCCCCATATTCCAGCGAGAGGGACCCAGTCAAAATCACCGCACTTATATAAGATCTCGTCAGGAATCAACCACGGAGCCCTCCATTCAACGTCTTCGATCCGTAAATTTTGGAGAATAGTTATCCACCTCTCTTCGGAGATGTCGTCCCGCCTCGATGTGGCCACTAATTCTCTTAATGGGGAATAATCCTTAGAGAATACCCGATAGGAGACCTTCTCCACCTTCCAAAAATGACTGTGGAACCAAGCCAAAAAAAGCTGTGCGCAACCAATAAATCTTCCTTCGCCCGCTCTCCGGCATGTATTCAAGGATCGAAAAGTTTCTGCTAGGATTGCCGGGACGGGTGTGGTACCTTTATCAAGTCGATCGAATAAATATGAGACGGCTTCATCTATGTGTCCAAGTGCTTTAGGAAAGACGATCAAACCGTAGAGACTTAAGGCAAAAACATCAACCCTTTTCTTTGAATCCGGGTGCGCAAGAATAAAATCCCTCAAATTCCTCCAAGGAATACATTTACTATCCCCTTTTTGCTTGATGCGGGCTGCAACCCATTGCTCGCTCATCCCCGTGATATTCATCAATTTCTTCAAAAAGGGAGGGACATTAACAGGTTTTTAATAGGCCCTATCAGCCTGAATCTTCGGGCAATTAAGTAACGCCATGTATTCCTCCACCGTAGGTACTAAATCAACTCCTCCGAAAGTGAAGAAACTGTAAGCGGGGTTCCAAAATTACGCGAGGGCCCAAAACAAGTACTTGTCCACCTTTACATCGAGCAAATAGGGTAGGTCACCGTAGTTACAGTAAAAGAGTTGTTTGACTTCGCCATTCCAACTATTCCATATATCCCTTAACTCTTGCAGGTCGTTCTGAGTCACACTGATGCGAGTGAAATCCCACAACTCTGATTCATATCCCTCGGTCAAACTATCTCCTTTCTCCTGTTGCGTTCTCTCAGACCACACTCGGACGACCGCATTATCCTCCATTCTATCAAGAAATCCTTTTTCCATGCTAAACCCTTCTAATTAGTAACCGAACGTAAATCAACACCCTTTTATGATGAAATGTCATGCGAAAATGATCAAAATATAACAAGTTAGTATTATATACAAAGAATAGAATTCAAAGCAAATAGTGAGTAAATAAGCACCTAATCAGGTAACCACTAGGGTTTGGTGTGGTTCTACCTAGGGTAGGCTCCTAGGGCTCATTACATGTCGCTTGGTTCTAAAGTAAAGGTACCTGAACCAGCAGATTCCTCGATCCTCACCCATTATAGGTTCATACAGACCGAGTTTGATTCAGGGGAATACATTTCCCTACGGCTATACGGAGGTGAAAACCCCACGAAGACGCAGGTACGGATGTATCCCGAAAGCGATCCACTATCCTATACGGAGGTGAAGACCTCGCGAAGGAGTAGTTTTTCACTTCCACTTAAGAGGGTGAAATTGACCAATAATGCGATGTGATATGCAAAGATACCTTAAAAAATTAAACCACTTAAAGCAAGCATATTATGAAAAGAGTCGCGAAAATAACAGACAACATGCAATGCAGTAAATTTAAAATCGATTTTCAATTTTTGACAAAAGACAAAAAAATAATCAATTTAAAGCTCGACTCTCGAATTCCCCAGTGGAGTTGCCAAGCTATCGAAACCATTCTTTTGAAAACGGGGATCGACTTTGTTTGAAAGTGAAAATTAAAACGGAAGTCGCCACCAATCTTTTATCAGGTGTGATCGGATCACCTTTGTTTTAATAAATCAATTTTAGTTTACTAAAACAGGGCCTTTGGTCTACGAAACTTGAGAGAATGAGTTCGGGAGTCGGTTACGTGCGAGGAAGGATTAGCACCCTCGACACGCCCAAAAAATTGGTACTGAATTGATTAGTTAGTGCCTTAATGTCGAAAATTAAAAATCGGGAAGGGACTTGAAATACGATCTTTTCTATTAATACTGATTTTAAAATTATTGAATTAGCTTAAATCGATTTGTTTAAAGATTTCCTTATCTCGAGATATCGGAGTATCACATCCCATAAGTTAGGACACAATACCATGAATTCCCGAGCACAAGGTCGTCTTTTAATTTAAATTGGAAATCCGTGCATTTCAAAACTCAAAAGGATATTTAGCTATTTAGAACCAACAAGAGAACCGAAACCCCGTAAGTTAGGGCACAATTCTTCGATGTTCAAAAATGCGAAACATTGCCTTATTTATTGAAATTAGTAAAAACATGAATAAAAATCTTTAAAGTAATGAACAACAGAATGATATAAAATAGGCGGGAAACAAAAATAAACGAGTTGGAAATACATTGAAACAAATAATAAATATGACAACAATATTAAAACAATAACAATGCATGCGATATATTAAACGTAATAATAGTATCCAATGTGAAATAAAAACAATGAATATATACATAATAAAGATATTAAGAGTATGTACGTAAAATATATATATATTTATAAATAGTAATAGTGTTAGAAATATACTATATATAGTGTTTGAAGTATATACATAAAATAGTGAAAATATAACTAGTAATGTTAAGATATATATAATATATACATATGTATAAAATAGATATAAAAAAATATGTACATAATATAGTGTAAAAAATACATACATAATATAATTAAAATATATACATAAGATAACATGTAGAAAAAAATATATATAAATAATATAGTATTAAAGATATATACATAAAATAGTATAATATATATATACGTAATATAGAATTTAGAATATACCTAATATATTAAAAAAATATATACATAATATAATATTAAGAAATATAATAATAACAAAAAAAAGAGTGAGAGAGTGGGTGATTTCCGGCCACAAGGCCGGCCACCGTCCGGTCACCGGACCGCCGCCGACCACCGTCGGTGCCACCGTACACGGCAGCCGGACCTCAAAAAAAACTTTTTCGGTAAAAATGGGAAAGCTTCCTTCTTTTATTTTTACTTTCGTATAAAAGAAACAAAAAAAACTGAAAGGAAAACAATAAGCAAACAAAGAACTTGAAACGAGAATAGACCAAGAAACCTCTTTTGCTTTGATATTTGATTAATCTCCAAAAAAAAAAACTAGCCTCTCCAAAAACTAGCCTTTACAATAACTCTTCTCCTTGATTACTCTCAAAAAATCTCTCAAAAATCCTTTACAATAACTTTCTCTCCCAAAACTTCTTCCTCCCCTAAATACAAAATATGATAAGGCTTATATAGTCATTTACAAAATATTTTTTATTGTTTATTTCTTCATTTGTAGGTACAAGTGGTGGTGGAGCAAGTGTGGCTAATGGAGTAGGTGGTGGAGCAAGTGTGGCTAGTGGAGTAGGTGGTGGAGCGAGTGTGGCTAGTAGAGTTGGTGGTGGAGCAAATGTGGCTAGTGGAGTTGGTGTTTTTTTTATTTTAATTTGGGCTTAGGGTTTGGGCCATTGGGGTTTTGATGTAAATTGGGCTTTGGATAGTTAAGATTTTTGGTTTTGGGTTTAATTTTGGTGGGTTAGGTAAGATTAAATTGGGTTTTGATGTAAATGGGTTAAAATTGACCTACAACATGAATCATATCCAGGTCAAGCTTAAATTGAGTTTGCATTAGATATATTGTTTTTTTTCAGTTTTAATTATTTAGGATTTATTAACATAATTATTATAATAAATGTCAATAATAAAGGTAGAATGATCTTAAAGCAATAATAAGAAAGGAAAAAAATAAGAACACATAGATTTTACATGGAAAATTCTTTCGGGAAAAACCACGGGTAGAGGAGGAGAAATTCACTAATGTTGAAAAACGAATGATACAAGAGGAGTTTCGACTACATCTATATAAGGGTTGAAAAATCATGTTCTAATCAAAGTCAAATAGAAGAAGAACAGTTCTATGCGGATTCAACTTGTGTTGTATGATTCGTCCAGCGGAGTCTCCGCCCTCACACTCAAGTCACAATCTTAGTCTAGTTTTATGCTTAATAGGGATTTGCGGTAGGCTCTGACTTTACCCCTTCGCCCCCTACAAATTTTCTTATTTTTTCACTGTATTTATTTTTTTAATAAATGACTGAACTTAGAGCATATAATCTTTAAAAATAATAAAAATGAAAAAGATAAGATAAGAATAAAAGTCAAAATTATCTATATATGTGTGGTTATATATTATATTATATGTGGATATAAGGGCGGTTCGAAAAGGGAGAGAGGAGTAAATTTTGACTTGAAAAAAATTCCAAAGGACGAGTTAATGGGCAGTTACAATAAGACGCAGTTCGACGTGAGGCTTTTGGGGGGACGAATTAAAAAATAATTTTTAAAATTTAAAATATTATAAAAATTCTAAATTTTATATTTTTTAAAATATTATAAAAAATTTTAAAATTTAAAAAATATATAAATAAAATTAAAATTTTAAAATTTTTCTGAAATAATAATTTTTGGAACCTAAATAAGTTAATTAATGATTCAAGTTTACCATACTAAATTATTTTTTTATTATTTTGCTTTGAAAAAGTTTTCAAATATATACGACTTTAAATTTATGTGTTATAACATAAAATTAGTTATACTGTAACAATTTTAATTTAACATGTTTAATTTTTTAATTTAACTCGAACAATTTCACTCGATTCAATTTGACTCAACTTGAATTTCATTTCACTCGACTTGATTTGAAAAAAATTTCAAATCGAATTAGGATGTTAAAATAGGACTCGTCAACTTGATTAACTCAAAAAACTTTCACTCGATTCGATCGAACGCTCATCACTAATCAATAACGGCAACAGATACAATATTTCGAAGTCAGTTACTATATTTGAGTTGTCGATTGTCCGTTGTAAACAAAGGGGAAAGAAAGATAGAAGTAAAAAAAAAGGGCTCAAAGTACTAAAACAGTTACTTTTGTTTCCCTCTAATTACATTTTAGTCACTTATGTTTGAAATGTTACGTTTTAGTCACTTACGTTTTCGTGTTGTAACATTTTAGTCACTGACTCGTTAGTTTTCCTTAACGGTATAATGGTAAGATGATGTGGCACGTTAAATCATAATTTCAAACAAAAATTTTAGGTTAATTTATACAATCGATCCCCGTAGTTTTTCGTTTTGAGTAATTTATTTTTTTTTCTTTTATGTTTTCTTAACTTCCTTTCTTTTTCTTTCTTTTCTACTCTTTTCTGCTTCTCTCTCTGTTTTCCTCCCTTCTCCATTTCTTTTAACGTAATTTTCCTATGTTTTATTTTTTGAACAATTTAATTTTTTCGAGTGAAGCAAGCTTATGGACTAGTTTTAACAAATGGAAAACATTGAAAAACTACGTTAAAATAAATAAAGAAGGGAGGAAAATAGAGGAAGAAGTAGAAGAGAATGGAAAAAAGGAAAATTAAAAGAACATAAAAGAAATTTTTTAAATTGCTAAAAATGAAAAAATATAGGGACCAATTGTAGAATTTAACCTAAAATTTTCGTTTGAAATGATGATTTAATGTGCCACGTCAGCTTACCGTTACACCATTAATGGCAATTAACGCATCAGTGCCTAAAATGTTACAACACAATAACGTAAGTGACTAAAACATAATATTTCAAACATAAGTGACTAAAATGCAACCTTAGACAAACAGAAGTGATTATTTTAATAGTTTACCAAAAAAAAAAGAGAAATTACAAGCACCCATCTCTCGGATTTTGTAGTTCCTCTAAATCGAGCCTTCATCGAGAATCAGAGTCGGTGAGGAGGGATTATAATTCGAGCCAACATTTCAACGGGTGGCCAATGATAGATTAAAGGAAAAGAGAATACGAACTCAAATGAACCAGATTAAGGTGAAAACAAGATCAAGAAACGGTTTCAAACTTACAGGTTCGTGAAAATCAAATCTAGAGTTGCTGCTCAAAGTTTATGGTCTCGGTAAAAATCTTGCTTTACTTCCATCCTCTTTTTACATGTAATTTTAGTATACTTCAATTGTTTGAGATTATGAGCATTTACATATTTTCTTATTATCATATGTATGTATGCTGCCATGATTCTCTTATCATTATTATATATTTTGAAAATCTAGTGTGGAAAATTCTAAGTTTGAGAGAAATACGACTATCCCGACTTGATTTCAGGCTGCACTTAGGATGGTCAACACCCTTAACTATCAGGCTATCATATTATTAAGTTTCATTGTATACTTGACATGTTTCTATCATGGCATTTTGTATATGTATCAACCCAATATTATTTAAGTACTTTTTTGTGAATTACAATAACAGGACAAAGCCTAAACAATTAACGCGACTAGTTCGACTCGAATCTAAGCCATACCTGGGGCGATGAACACTCTTGACGATATTACCATCACATGAGGTTTAAGTATTTATTTTTTTAACATTAGTTTCACTATAGGTTCTTATTATATCTGTTATTTTTTATACAATACCTAGAATTATCTATAATCTCTCCTTAACCCTTAAATAGGAGGATAACGCGCTTCAGCCTACTAAAATTCATGCTCCTACAGTGGCAACAATGCCAATGCCAATTGAGTTAAGACTCAATCTGCATTATTTAAGTATTTATTCGCTTATGATTAATTGGCATTAAAATTATTTTTTAGAAAGGGTTGTGTTTTTTTTAAATAAAAATAATTAGGCAACATGATCGTTGCTAAAATTACTAGATACAATCTCGTTTATTATTCTTAATTTTAAAATGTCATTCATACAATTTTTTTGTGTGCTCTAACCTTCTTTATACGTAACTGACTCATCATTTTACTTTAGTTTTTTAATGCAAATCCAAAATGTAAACCCAAAAATTATCTTTTGAAGAGATTTTCATATTTTTTTAAATAAAAAACTAGTGTTTTTAAAAATTAAAATTTCATGTTTTCTCAAATATTGTCAATCTAATTTTTATTTAAAAATGGTTTTGAAAATGGTTGAATTATTTTATATATTTCTAATAAAATTTAAAATTTTTAATGAATTTCTTAATTAATTAATTAATTAATTAATTAGGTTAAAATGTGTTATATACTTTTTATCATATTTTGAATTTAGTCCCACTACTTTTATCTCAAGAAATTTAGTTCTTCTACTTTTCAAATTTAAAAATGTAAGCCTAATTGTAAACACTGTTAAACCTTTTTTTTGTTAGATTCAAGTTCGATATTTTTTTATTACATGACTACCAAATGAGTATTTGTTAAATTCGAAAAGCAAGACTAGCGAAATTTATAGAATAATTTTATGGTGACATTAACGATTTGACTTGAATTTTAAAATAAAATGTATCGGGAATAAAAAGTAAAGGGACTGAATTCTGTATTTATAAAGAGTACAAAGATTTGGAGCATATTTTAATTATTGTTGAATTGGTCAAACTAGAAACGATGATCTAACTAGTTCAACTACCTATTCGATTCTTAAAACACTGATTAAGGGTTAGTTTTGTTTATTACTAGTGTATCTCATTATTTTTAAGCTTATTATTAGATATTCTACAATGGAATTAAAAAATAGTTTTATTTTATTTAATATAGTATATATTAATTTCACATAATTTAGAATCTTATTATAGATTTTAATTATATATGATCTTTTTGATACAATGCCTAGAATTACTCATAGTCCTTTTCAACCTATAAATAAAAGGATAATGCGCTTCAGTGTACTTGAACCCATGTCCTCTTATATTACCAACAACACCCATTTCTCTAAATAATAATTAATTATAAATTTATTTAAAATAAATAAAAATAATATATAATAAATTGATTTATTTGGTTTAAATTTTAATTTATTAAATCAATTATAACCAATTTCCACTCCTCCTTAAAAATAACATCACTTGATTTAAAAAAAATTATTTTATTTATTTGTTTATAAAACCTTTAATAAATTCACATAATAGTATTCACTAATACAAACTCAAACAAATATAAACCAATTATTTATATCCATTAAACTTAGTTTTTTTTTCTTTCTATTTTTGTCTTTTTAAAAAAAAATTATATTCATAAATTATATTGGAATAAATTCGAATTAAGCAACGAACAATAATGAATAAAGAAAATTGGACATAAATATTTATGTGAAAAAACTTCTCTAAAGAGGATAAAAAATCACGAGCAAATAAAACTTCACTAAAGCGGCAAATAACCGAAGAAGGATTGTAATATGCAGAAACAAAAACAAACTCGAACCCAAAATACAAATTTCTCACGAAACTCTCTCTTAATTGTGTTGTTCAATCAATCTCTCTAGGGTTGCTAAAAGCCCTGTTTATAGGTTGAAATTTGTAGGCTAATCTAATTAAAATATTCCCAAATTTATTAGAGTTCAACTGAAAAAAATAACAAAATTTAACTAAAAGAAGAAACTTGATTTAGTAGGTAGCAAATAATAATACCAACTAATTTAAACTTTGTATTTTATTCGAATTTATTTTAATATATACAACTAAAAGGAAAATAAAAGAAGTTATATAAAACAAGGTCCAAATTTACTTCAAATTGTGGCCTTATTTATCCATTGAAAATAAAAGATAAGAAAAAGAAATGAGGAGTGGTAGCTTTCATGCATGTACGTATCAATTTGCTGACTTTCATAATTATACTTATCATCTATATAAAATTATAACAAAAAGGGGTAAACTCCTAAAATAGTCACTATAATTTCCCTCATGTTATATTTTAGTCACTTATGTTTGAAATATTACGTTTTAGTCACTTACGTTAGTGTGTTGTAACATTTTAGTCATTGAGCCATTAATTATCATTAACGGTGTAACGGTAAGCTGGCATGACATGTTCAATTATCATTTCAAACAAAAATTTTAAATTAAATTATACAATTCCTCCTCATGTTTTTTTGTTTTGAGCAATTTATTTTTTTCTTTCATGTTTTTTTAACTTTCTTTCTTTTTTTCCATTCTCTTTTGCTTCTCCCTCTGTTTTTCTCCCTTCTTCATCTATTTTAATGTAAAAGAAATAAAAATTAAATTGCTTAAAATAAAAAAATTATAGGGACCAATTGTATAATTTAACCTAAAATTTTTGTTTAAAATAATGATTTAACGTGCCACGTCAACTTACCATTACACTGTTAACAACAATTAATACTTAGTGACTAAAATGTTACAACACGATAACGTAAGTGACTAAAACGTAACATTTCAAACATAAATGACTAAAATGTAACTGAGGGAAACAAAAGTGAGTATTTTGATAGTTTCCCCTAACAAAAAGTTCAAAACTATTTTTATTTTGCCATTAGTCCTTATCTAATACTTATATTTAGTTAAATTCTGTCATTAGTCCTTGTACTTTGTGAAAAATATGGTTTTAATCCATGTACTTTTATTTGGTTATTTTTAGTCACTATACTTTTCAAATTTTAAAATTTTAGTCCTCACCAAAAAATAACGGTTAAATTCTTTAAGTAAAATTCTGTTATTTTTAAAATCTGATGTGACAAATATATCATCATATATGTAACGTCATGTCAACTCATTATTTCCATATATTACTCACCAAGAATATGTTAACAACTGTCATTTGTATCAAGATTGAAATTTCAAAATTTGAAAAGTATAATAACTTAGAATGATCCAATTGGAAAAATAATGGACAAAATATATGACTGTAAGCATAGTACAAGACTAGTAATTCAATTTAAGCTAATGAATTTAATTGCTATTGTTTAAAATTTTAAATTTTGAAAAATACAGAGACTTAAAGTGACCACTTCAAAACTATAAGGACTAAAATTCATCAACTAAAAGTACATGACTAAATTTACAACTTTCACAAAATACAAGGATTAATTGTAGAATTTAACCTTATATTTAAACACTTTAATGGGTTACTGTCACCCTTAAGCGGATCACTAACCCAATTATGGAAATATACAAATATCATTTTTTAAATTATAATTAATATTATTATGAATTGTGGTACCAACTTGGAAATTTCTAGTATAGCCTCTATCGCATGTGAATTACGCATTTAATATTTAATTAGTTTTTTAAAATATTGTATTTTTTATTATAGTAATTGACATAAAATAATATTTTTTATTTAAATTATTGAATATAACAAAAATATATTAACTTTTCAATTCAAACTTTATAATCGAAGAACGATTGTTATTATGATAAGGAAATCAACCCTGAATGGTTCAAAGCGGTGAGCAAAAATAGACAAAAAAAATCGAGCATTCACCAAATTAGAGAGAACGACAGCAAAATCATCTTTAAAATCACTTATAAAACTAAGATTACGTGCATAAACAATACTAGAAAACGTGTTATAAGAGGAAATAAAAGCTTCTAAAATTGAAGATTTATTAAACAATAGAAAAACACAGTAAAAACATATAAAATTTAAGATAAAACGGGTCCAAATCGACTCGTGAAATCATTTATTTATTTGGAAATACTCTCAAAACATAAACAAATTAAGAAGTTGATGAAGAGCCACCCACTTTCCAAAAAAAAACTAGTGGTGACCGGTGGAGTTTTAACGAACGACAGACACATTCATCTGTCCATCACAATTTGTGAAAAGAATAAAAATACCCATAAAATAGATCAATAAAATCACAATTTTTTCCTTATAGTTTATACTTAGATTTCTATTCAAATAATAAATCTATATTAAAATTAGCATAACTTTTTTTTTCATCAAATTTTTAAAAAAATAAATTATAATTATCACAATTTTTTCTTTATAGTTAATAATTAGAGTTTTATTAAAATAATAATTCTATTTTAAAATTAAGATAACTTTTTAACTAATAATTGTAATTTAAATTCTAACTAATTTTAATTATGTATTTATCACAATTTCTAGTAAATTATAATTATTTTTAAATATATAATTATCACCACTTTTATTTCATTTAAACTTTTTAACAAATAATTAATATTATAATTATTTTTAAACATGAATTTAATAATATTTGTAACATAAAAAGTATTCTCAACAGTTCAAAAGTTTTACCAGACTCGTGCTTTTACATATACATATATAATTATAAATTATATATATGAATGATGTTACTTTGTTAATAAAATGTATCTTTGAAAATTTGTGCGTGACTAATGTCATGATTGTTAGAAACAGACTGATTAATTAAATCAAGAAACAATGGTTCATATGGATCAAGCAGCGTTATAAAACCGAAGAAAGATTAAACTAGTAAAAAATCGATTGAACTGAATAGAAAATTAGTAACTAATTAAAAACACGAATTTTAAGATATGCAATTTTGTTGTTACAACTTATAAAATGAAGGTTTATGTTTCCATTTTTTATTTATTCGTGTTTATCAATTTTTTATATTTTTAATGATTTTTTTATTTCACATAAATCGAGCTAATAATTTAGCTTATTGAATAAAAAAACTGATGATTTGATTGATTTAATTATCAATCTAGTTAACGAATTAATTGATTCAACCATCACTACAAAAGAGTCAAAGCATGAGAAGAAAAGCTAATACAGGCGGAGGTGGCTTTGCCTGAGGGGAGTTGCCGACGGTGGAGAAGGTGGAGGAGAGGATAAGGTTGGTAATGGAGATGGGTGGCCGTAAATGCATTATTTGTTTAGAATAAGAAGTATTAATTAATTAATTAAATTTCAAATCCTGATTAAAATAAATAATCGTTTGCTTAACTATAATTAAGGCTCGAAAGGGCCATTCCAGTAATTATGCCAAATCCATGGGCCCTTTCTATACGGAGAGACCCAAAAAAAATTTTAAAAAAAAAACCCTAGGTAGCTGCTTCTTTAATCTTAAAATGTTTCGATGTTGTGTTTGGGGCTTCAATTTCGCTTCTCCTCCCTCTTTTCTCACCTATCATTCAAACTGATATTTTTGTAATAAATTAAATTAAATTTTTAATTTAAAAAAAATCCTTTAGCCTCCTTTCATTTTCCCTCAAAATCCATTTCCATTCGCTATTCGTTATTCGCTATTTCGTCCATGCCTAAGACTAAGAGGTGATTCTTCTTTTTTTCCCCAATCAATCCCCCTTTTATTGATTACCAAATTTTCTGTTTCAATTTCAGCAAATTTTCGTTTTTTTAATCGTTTTTTGTTATCGGGTATTTGATGATGATTGTGATGATAGCTTTATATTTGTTAATGATTCTGTATTTTTTTGTTTTTTTCGTGGTAGCAATTTTGAATTGAACGCTTTGACTGTTTAGTTGGTTCTTTTTGGAACTTAAATTTTGGTAATTATGAAAATACTAATTTTCTGGAATTCTTGATTGTGGGTTTTTATTGATTTTTTTTTCTTATTATTCAGGGTTCTTTGTAAGTTCTTTGCTCATGGAGCATGCTTCAAAGGGGAGAATTGTGAGTTTTCTCATGATTGGAAGGATCCACCAAATAATGTAGGAAGTGCTCTTTGTGACCTTTCTGTTCTTTATTTACCTGTTGCTGATTAAACTTAATAGTTGCTTCTTACTTGGGTCATTGTAGATTTGCACATACTATCAGAAAGGAATCTGTTCTTATGGTAGTCAATGCAGATATGAACATGTGAAGGCATCTCAAACGGATTTATCTGCTTCGTCTTCATCGACAAAGCCTCGTCAATTTGGGGTCTCTGGTTCTGCTCCTTTAGGTCCTTCAACGAGTACATATCGTGGTTCCGTTGT
The DNA here is from genome assembly GCF_007990345.1 of Gossypium hirsutum. Lineage (NCBI taxonomy): Eukaryota > Viridiplantae > Streptophyta > Magnoliopsida > Malvales > Malvaceae > Gossypium > Gossypium hirsutum. Next base: position 3,361,324 of record NC_053431.1, on the reverse strand, counting down.
ACTCCCAGCTACTTCTGGCGAGTTTCCTGGTTCTAATGGAGGCTTCCTACCTCCCTCAACGAATCAAGCATGGCATTTGGAATCTGGGCAACAAGATCTTTTGGATGATGGTGATGTTTTGCAGCCTAGGAGTGCTAATCTAGTCGAACGTCCTATTTGCTCATTTGCTGCAGCTGGTAATTGCCCCCGTGGAGATAATTGTCCCCATATTCATGGAGACTTGTGTCCCACCTGTGGAAAACATTGTTTACATCCTTTCAGAGCTGAGGAAAGGGAGGAGCATATAAAAATGTGTGAGAAAAAGCAAAAGCACCTCGAGGCATTGAAATATAGTCAAGAAATAGAATGCAGTGTGTGCCTGGATCGTGTTCTCTCGAAGTCCACAGCAGCTGAACGGAAGTTTGGGTTGCTCTCGGAATGTGATCATCCGTTTTGCATATCCTGTATTAGAAATTGGCGCAGCAGTTCCCCGTCCTCTGGAATGGATGTCAATACTGCATTAAGGGCTTGCCCAATCTGTCGCAAGCTATCGTACTTTGTCATTCCAAGTGTCATTTGGTATTCAACTCCAGAAGAAAAGCAGGAAATCATCGATAGCTACAAGGCAAAACTGAGGTAATGCCTCTGCAGTTTCAATGTTTCTTTTGTTTCCTACTTGTACCACATGAATTATAATTTTGTTTAAATTCTTAATTGTACTTCTACAATTGAAGGGTTGTTTAGATGATCCGTAATATCTATCTTAGACATATAATATTTTAATCTTCAGGTCAATAGATTGCAAGCACTTCAACTTCGGAAATGGGAACTGCCCTTTTGGTACTAGTTGTTTCTACAAGGTAAAAATTGTCTATTTTATTCAGCTTTGTAAAATGGAGAATTTCTCTTTCTTAGTATTTCCAAATTTGCATCCTTTAATATCCCATCAAGTATCAACTATAAGCTTTTTAATGTGATTTTATGTTAAAATTCTCTATTTTCCTGCGTGCACTTTCCTCTTTATGGTTGTTCCTCACCCTTTTTTCTCACTTTGTCACTATGGTCGTGCAATCTATGAGCTGTTTCTTCTTAGCCAAATCTCAACCAAGATATCTACCGGTTTGGACTTTTATCTGAAGAGGTTGGTTTAGGAGTAAAAATATGTTTTTATCTCAACATCATTGGACAACAACAATCTTTGATCTCAATTTCCTTGAATAAAACTGCTGTTAATATTCAGTAAGAAGAATAAGGATGAATTGGTGGGTGATTGGTGGAAAACTAATTGGTAAAGCAAAGATTATAATTATGGAATTATAACTTTTGTACGAGGAGTAATTGTCAGTAGACGGCTACTGATGATAAATTTAAGAATTTAGTTATAATTTGGAGGCATTTCGCTTTGTTTATAAGGGTTCTTTATTCCTGCCCGCTCTATTTTTCACTCCCTTTGCCACAGATACATGCATCACAGGAGCACTTGCAATTTTCACAATGCTTTTAAGATTTTGATTCTCTAATCTCTAAGTTGACTTTAATTTTAATTGATAGTCATTGATAAAAAGTTTACTTTTGAGGATCGAAAGAACATAAGCAGAATATCCCGTAAGTCTACGAAGTAGTACTTGGTGATATATTTTGGTTACTAATCTTGAAGCTAGTAAGCCAATAGGAAAATCAGGATATCTATGGTGCCTTTTTACCAAAATACTCTTCTATTGTTCTATTAATGGTGCTGCTCTTGAAATCATTCTGCAAGTGAGGAAAAATAATTCTCATGTCAAATTGCAAGTTTCATCTGGCCAAGCCCAACTGATTATTAATCTATTCTCAATTTTATGTTGCTTTTTAGTTCAAAAACCCTTTTAGGCCAGTGGTGCCTTTTTTGCTTCCATTTTTGTGATATGTAATGCATTGGGATTCATAGATTTTATTTATCCCGTGTTTCTGCTTTCTTATGTATGTGCTACTGCCATTACTTCCTCTCTCTCTCTCTCTCTATCTATCTATCTAATTTCCCCATAAAGGGTTGGGGGGTGTGGGAGATAAAGAATGGGTTTTAGATGTCTTGTCACAGTGTCACTTCCTTTGTAGTGTAGGATCTGGTGATGTTTATGTAGACACCCAAAATCAATTTTAGCGTATTATCTCCTTGCTATTTTGTACATTTATATGCCATTTACTTTAGTCATAGAGAGTGTTAGCTTTTACGATTCGTTTAATGGATACACTTGTGTTGTCTTCCAGCATACGGTCAAGCCAGGCTCTTATGCATGGAAATACCACAGGCCACCTCCTCGCAGATCCAATGTTATAGATATGGACTCAATTTTTGATGTCTTCGAGCACTTAATTGCAGAAGATGAAATGAATATTTTTGATGCTGAAGATTTGGAAAACGATGATATATCTATGGAGATGGCCTTATTTTTAATGCAGCTAGATTATGATTCAAGTGACTCCTCAAGTGATGAGGAGAATTTTCACTATTAAATTCCTAAATTTAGTTTTGCTCCTTTTTGCTCGAATTATGGAAATGTTGGTAGTGTTGGTGTTTATGTAGGCTACCACCGTTTTCGTTTTGGAGAATATTGATTTGGAGTTTGTTTTGGTTGTTGCTGACTGTCTTGTTATGACTTAAAACATTGTTAATTAGATTGAAATCTGGATTAAGTTACTAGAGTTTGGATTACTTTTCTTCGCTGGTTAGATTTGTTTGAGGCCTTCAATGTGGTTGGTTTTAATGCGTAAAGGCATTCCCTTGCAATCATGGGATTCGTATTAACTGTTCTTTTGATGGTTCTTTCCATGCCTTCTGCTGCATGTGTATTTTAAAAAACCTAATGGTTTTCGTATGTTAGCCAATATTTTCTCGATAAAGAAGCAAATTGTGGATTTATGAAGTCATGTCATTCAAATTATGGGCTTAAAAAAGTGTTATCTTTCACCTGTTACCATCCTTGTCCACTATATGTTTTCATTTCTCTTGATGCTGTGGTTTCCCACAGAATTTTTTTGTTTATTTTCATGGATGCTATGTATTTGTAGCATGCGTATCGAGATGGTCGGTTGGAGGAAGTTGCTCTACGGCATCTTGGAGCTGAAGATGGGCACACCGTTATAGCTAAAAATATTAGGTATTTTTGCCCCATTTCTATTCTTTTTCCTTTATTTGTATAGACTTGGCTAATAGAACAAAAGCAATATCTTCTCATTTGTTTTTGTATGTTATTTTCTTTTCGTTCTTTCTTACTATGTTGATTACCTTTTCAGGTTGTTGGACTTCCTCAGTGACTTGCACATTAGGTGAATGTTCACAACATCTACTACAATGTAAGTTTTATCTTCAACACTGGCTTTTCTTCTTCTCAACTACTTCCGAATTTTAATAACTGATACAGATGGCTACATAGACGAATTGTACATTCAAGTCACTCTTCCCTTTGTATAAGATGATCATTTATGAAGATCTTGAAATTCAGTAAAAGTATCATGGAGTTCCTTGTATTAGTAACAGGATTACATTTTGCTCCCTTTACTCAAATGGGCAAATTAGTCCTTTTGTTAAAAATTCCATTCATTTCCACAGTTAAAAACTGGTCCTTCTATATTAACATGAGTTATACATGGCACGCTAGGTGTAATTGTTTGATTATTCTGTCAGCTATGCCAGTTTTTAACCGTAGAAATTGATGAAAAGGATCGGTTTGCTTTTTAATCTATTGTACAGGGATTAATTTTCCTATTTTTTTTAAAGGGGGCAGAGTGCAATCTGATGCTTAGTACAGGGGTCTTCATGGTGCTTTTACCCTTGAAATTCCAATCATTTCAACGATCTTACTATACATATAATAGCCATTTTGAAAGCTCCAATTTCTTGTTTCCAAGATGTATCTATATATTTTGTATGGATTTTTTTGCATGCAGGATTATATAAATAATGCAAAGGACCTATATGCAGCTTTGATGAAAAACTTTCTTGGGTTTCTAGTGTTGCACTCTCTTTGAAAAAGGTAAACATCTAACTAGTTCATTATTTCTGGTAATCCCGCGTACGGTATAGCTCGAGTGATTAATAGTTCTAAACATTTCTTTTTTAAAAAAAAAAACCCAAATTGCAGGATTTTGCTGATTGGAGAAACCAAAGGTTGGAATCATGGGAGCATGAGGGGGTTTTATGCAATAAACTGCATCTAAAATATTAAATGAAGTAGTAAAAAAAAAAAAAAAGAAAGATACTATTTTGGGGGTGAAAATGCTGATTGATGGATAGAAATGTTTTGTTGAAGGGTTTGGAATTTTAGTAGCCAATGGTGATTAATTTGAATAATCAAATCAATGTGTGGGTGGCAGTGTTTTTTTATTGTGCATGCTTCCCTCAAATCAGTGGGACACTCGGAACTGTATTCTCGCTCTATATATATATACATATATATCATTGATATACATGTAGGAATTATATACGTATGTAGGGGTTATGCTGTGTTGTGATATGATGCTCAGGTGGGTGGTGGTGACGGTAGACTTAGAGAATGCATAATATTGAAAAGCGTAGCTGAGAGTTTAATAATCTGAAGTTTGTGTGTGTGCTTGATGTTGTACATGTAATACTGTTTACATATTTGACTTTATTATGGAATATGAATACAATCAAATATACGTTAGCTAATTTGTCACCCTCTTTCAACATTTCTTGTCATAACTTGGACTGAATAAATTTGCAATTTTCTTCTATTTCAGTCTTGTGGCATAAATGTGTTCAAGTTCACATTTTTTTTGTGTCAATTAATAATATATTTATATATTTTTTTTTAAAAAGTATATAAAGGCATTTAAACTCACTCTGCTAATCAAGTAAATGTTAGCTCAACAATAATATGAAAAATATATGTAAATTTAAACAAGGTTTTGATTCATAGATGAAAATTACAGTAGTGAAAGAACAATCAACCCATGACAGGAAAATGCCTTTGGCCATAAAAAATTTCAAAATATTATCAGGACCATATTTTTTTTTCATTTTTTAGATCATTTTTTTCTATTTTCTTTTTTCTTTATAATATATATATATAAAATGAGAAGTCTAACAAAAATATAAAAAGAGCAATGTCAAATAGCTTCCTCCCAATCCCAAATCTAAAAACTAGACAGATAATTTCCCCTCCCCTCCCACACCCAGAAATCAATGCCTGAAATAGCAAAATTTTCTTTTGGAGAAGACCAGTTTTGCCACTTCTATTACATGCACGTATATATATATGTATCTCCATTTGTAGACATGTCTTCCCAGGTGTTGAAGAATCATCGCGTTTGCAATTTTATCCTCATCCTTTGATCCACATATGATACTCTCTTTGTGCAATCAATCCATTCAAACATTTCAAGGTGAAAAAAAAACAGAAGGAAAAATTAACATAAAAATTGAAAACTGATGCGACCCCCCAGAGAAGGAATGTGAGACTGCGGTAGCAAACCTCTTGACTAGCGAGTAGCATTCCCTTCTGACTTAGGTTCTGTTCGGACATAGGTGAGACTGCGGAAAGTGGGAGAAGAAATGTTTGTCCCAGTGACGGCGTCGGTTGGGGTGGTGGTCGTCTGAGCATCACGCTTCCATTGAAAGCTTCTGGCACCGGGTTTAATTGGAAGGTGAGGCCTAAAAGCACCTGGCATGCCTCTGGCAAATGAAGCTCTACCAAACCTTGCTGCAACAAATGGAGAGCCCCGAGCTACACGAGGCCATGTCATGACAGGAGCAGCGGCTTCTTGAGGAGCTGAACTTTTCTTCACGACCTTTGGCAAAGGAAATCAAACAGGTTGAATTAGTCGCTTTATGTTTTGGAACAACAAACCAATATGCATGCTATGAAATTGGTAGAAATACAATAGACACCGAGCCCGAATCATTTTAGGACGGTACCAACCTCACGGTCCAAGTTTCCTATAAGTCCAGCAAAATGAAATTTTGCTTTTAACATCTAGAAAATAGACAAGTTCTGTCATGTGGGACATAGAAGATGGAATATTCATACTGGATGCATCTGCCGTCTCGGTAACCTTTCCTAGCACTCATATCTAATAGTATTTCCTAGAACTTTTTACACACTGACAAGATGAGTAATTTCCTCAAAACACACAGAGCCGATGGATCCAAGACTCAAAACACGTTTTGGTCCAACATAACATCAATGGATCAGGTCTTCCAATAAGCAGAAACTTCAAGAGGCTGGCTATATTGAAATATAGAAAACTTGCTACAGGCCCGCTAACATTACATTATATTGTATTTTTAATAACCATCCAGTGACAGCCAGGTCATAATAACAGCGTTATGGCAACCATTGACCCAAATCACGAACCATAATAACATAGAGTTTCCCAGAAAAAGTTCAAGACATTACATAATGATAAAATTTTACATTACTAGGCATCTAAGTCGAAACAAAGTTCCAGATAAGAGTAAAATATTTATCACACAAGACTCTCCCATGAACTCCACATAAGCTAACAATAGAGAAATATCAAAATATGCATGGCCAGTTACAGAGAGAAACTCGATGAAAGGTTTAATAAAACAACAGACAAGGATTAAATACCTTAAGAATCCGTGACATGAATGAGGTACCATCCAGAGACAAAGCATTGTCTGCTGCTTCCTTCCGTATGAACTCCACATAAGCTGACCTGTGTACACATAGTACCTCGGTAAAATAAAATGTTTTCCAGGAGAAGGCAAATCCAGAACAAGTATTTCAAACACCTTACCCTTTCGGTTGCCCCGTTGCCGCATCTGTAACTATAATAACTTTTAGCACGTCTCCAAACTTGTTAAAATGTCGAGAAAGACTGTCCTTGGTAGCAGCAAAATGAACCTGCTTATCAATGGTTACAGTACAATATATTGTCAAAACTAAGGGAGACATATCTTCTTTCTACACTAAAGAGAGAATTTCTGTTTCTTACATTGCTTACAAAGATGGTTCGAGAATCAGCATCCTCTAGAGGACGAGCAGCAGCATAAGAAGCTGCAAAATGAAAGTAGCAATTTAAATAAAAAAGGTTAAATATGCAAGGAAAAAAATCCAACAGAACAGAATAAAGTTCTTTAGCACAGCAATTAAAAAACAAAAAAGACATAGGTTGCAGTACACAAGGGAATTCCTTATCCAACACATGCAATATCCAAATAATCAATCCTAACAATAGAAGACAACTCACCAGAAGAAGGCTGCACTGCTTTCTGAGACAGTTCTTGGTCGTAAGCAGCACCTTTTACCTAAAATTAACAACAAAAGTAAATTTCAACAGCCCCAGTGCAAAGAATAAGAGAGAGGAAATAATATAGGTTAGAAAATCCTACATTTCCATTACCAACATTAACTGGGTTGCCATTCTCCATCAACCTATGATTAGCTTTGTTAGCAACTGCTTCACTCTCTGGAAGAGATTTTCGGCCGTCCAGTTCTGAAACTTCCCTTGCCTCTTGATAATGAGGTGGTTTCCAGGTATTTACATTGACAGAGATGTTAACTATCTTACGAGAAGTATTTGTTGCTATAGTTGATTGATTTTGATCTTTGTTCCTCGTTTGCAAGATTTCATCATCCTTAGCTACATTATACTGCACCATAAGTGAATTATCACCCTTGTTTCCACCTGATCTACCGGTATGGCCAGTATGAGACTCATCCATAACTCCATGGCCAACAACATCAACATCACCATACCATTCATTGTCAGACAGAGACTCTGAAGCCAACCCAGTCTGACTTTCTAAAGCAGTTACGTTACCAACATGTCGACCAGCATACTCTTCTCTTTGATAATATGCTGAATGGGTTTTCTCCAAAGGCTGGTTAAGATCTCCATATTCTTCATCCTCAGTAAGAGACTCTCTGAATTCTGGATGTAGGTCACGGGTCTCCAAAACATCCATTCCAGGACCAAGCCTGTCAAACACACTTCCTGCATTTTTTACCTTTGTCACATCTTCAGCAGCTTCTGCCACAGCCTTGATCACTGTCGCCATTGGATTTGGCACTCTTGCAACAGACTGAATTCTCTTAGGACGAGCTGGCAACTCTCCAGAAGATGTTGACACAACAGATCGAAGGCGCTTGGAAGATGGCTCCTTTGCTGAAATAGGTGCCCTTGAAGTTCCAACTGCATCTCGCACAGCAAACTGAAGCAACCGCCTAGGGGCATCAATGTTCATCTGAGGAACTGCTTCTCTCTGCAAAAGGAGTTCATCCATGGATCAGAAGCTAGCCAAATGAATGAAAAAGGCATATATTGGCATTTGGCACAACATGAAACAGCTATACAATGTACACAAATATTTCATTAAGAAAAAAAACCTTTTGAATTATTTTCAGAGCAGAAAACAGAAGTATTTAATGACTGACATGTCACTCTCAGGATAATTAAGAAATTTATCGCTACAACAGCCACTCTAAACGTCTAAAGCATTTCCATTTAAGGATATATTTTGTCCAATGAAAGGAGAACAATTCTTCTTAATTCTAGCAAATGGTAATCAACTAATTACGGATAAGGAACCTAGAAATTGAAACCTTTATAGGTTGTCGGTCATCAGGCCTACTCCTTTTCTTCTGAGTAGGTCGAGGAGAGGTAGATCGTCCACGGCTTACTTTACGACTGGATTTTTCTTCAAAACGAATATTCTCAACCTCAGAGCTCCGAAGAGGAGGTGGTTCAGCTGCATCCCTAACTAGTCCCTTCCAATCTCTGTTGTGCCGGTTCCTGGGAAACTTAGTAGACTTTCCTCTTTCAGAATCAGTATCCAACAGGTGAGACTCAGCACCAATAGACTGGTTCCCCAAAACAGTTGTTCTGGTTCCTTCATCAAGGTGAGGTTCCCGAGAAGGAGCATATAGATCCAAATTTGAAGCCAGATGATCCCACAACCTGTTCATAGAATATAATATATATATACAAAAACACATGCATATAAGAAAACTAAAAGTATCAGATATAAGGATAACTTAGGGCTAAATCCCAACAACTATGATTATAAAAGCACTGACTTTCCCCAGTAGAGAAAGTTGGAAAAATAATATAAATACCAGGAGACAAAAGAATCGCTGTCATCCCCAAGAAAAACATTCAACTCATTCATTGCTTCGTCTTTACGTCTTCCATTTCTCAATAAGACAATCACATATTCCTGCCATTCAAAACAATGAGAGAATGTGATTAGACACCAACAGAAATATCTGATCTTTCACATTTTCTACAAGATTTGCAAATTTGTGCATTCCGACTATATCAGATTTCAAAGATTGGAAGTAAAACATGCATCAGAGCACCACAGAAAATACTTAAAGGTTAAGAGAATGATAAACAAAGTACAACTAACGAGAGATACATTGTCATGGAAAAGATTAAAGACAGATATTTAGGGCCACCCAAAATCCACATAGCGATGAAATCTTAAGCAAAGAAATTAGGACAAGAATCCTTTTAATTCCTCAGACGTTCAGTACAAAAATTATCACCAGGCTAAATTCAATTACTATTCAGATTTTTACGTTTTAGCCCTAGCTAAAGGAAAACTTCAGCCTGTGCTCCTCAATCCGTTGTTTTAACCAGTGCCACAAGCCCTTGATAATGACAGAGAACATGAAGATAAAAGGAACAAACTATAGTAGTTTTAAGAATTCAAATTCCAGCACTTAAAAACATGCAATCATTATCCAATTGAATCGAAGCAAATTCCAAATTCTCAACTACAAAAGCCCAAATACAATATAAGCTAAATCTCGAAATAAACCAAAATGCAGAAACAACGCTATGATCAATGCAACAATTCAGAGATTAAAAGAAAATTACAACATCCACAGATTTTTATAAACAAACGAAAATGCATAAAAATCATATAAATCGAAAATTAAATAGCTAAAAAGGGAGAGAAAAATAAAGTACCACAAGAGTATCATCAGTGTAGTCACCCATAAACTCCTTGAGTTTCTCCTTGACTCTATCTTTCAACTTGGCTGCTCCATCTCCGCTAAAATTAACTTTAAATGTCAAATCATCAACTCGATCCACGCTGCCCATCTTCATGCGATTTCCCTTTCAAAACCCTAACCTAACCTCTAACAGATATAAAAGAAAACCAAAAGCAAAACAAAAAAATGGATAATCCGCTATTCCAGAAACCCTAACTCCGGGTGTTTGCAAGCATCGAGAACAGACAGAAGCAGCGAACGAATTGGTGGAACGCGGTGGCGCGTGAGAGGATAGGGATGCCTGCAAGAGAGTGTGGGAAAAAATCGGGTTTCATGGCATAGGAATCCCCCACGATCGTAAGAGGAGGCTTTGAGGGGGTTAAAGAGATAAAAATAAAAAGAATAGTATTGAGAGGATCGAAATAAGGGAGATGAAGCAAAAACATAAATGTGCGTTTCGTTTCTCTCTTTTTTCTTTTGGTGTAATTATTTAATAGTCCCTGTACTCTTTAAAATTTTATACTTAATCCCTCTGCTTTTGAGGTGTTCATGGTCGGGACTGCTTTTGGGCTTAAATTTTTCTCCGTTTTACTATTTAGAAATAATTAAAAATAAATTTATACATTTTTATAATTAAATTTAAATAAAATAATATTTTATTATTTCTTGAACCAGTCTCAGACATTTTTGAGTCATAGGCGAAATAATAAATTTGATCCCTTTTAAAAATAAATATAATATATAATATAATAAAAATTAAAAAAAATTATAGGCTTAAATGAAGCATTTATAATGAAAAATTAAAAGCCCCAAATATTTAATTAATTTATTTTAATTTAAATTTTTTTCACACATTAAAAGCTGAAAAATATGTTTTTTGGTCCCTTCCAAGTGGTTGTACTCATAAATAACCCCAAGGCTAGGCCTGTCTTGAACAATGAAATAGGTCATTTAGGCAGGTTGGGCATGTGTCCGGGTTTGGAAAAATTTTAAAATTGATTTTTGATCCAACTCAGACTATGAATACATTTACTTTGTAGTTTGCTTTTAATTTTAAGGTTTTGATCCAAAACCAAACCTACTCTTAATTTTCATATTTGTTTATTTAAAAATTAAAGTTCAATTGTTCATGAAACCACGTGGCAAAAAACTTATATTCAATTCTACAATTAACATACATCTCGAATTTAATCCTTAAATAACTTTTACTTTTTATCCTCGTCAAAGAAAATGAATTCCACTTAATAATGCTCCTAATTAGGGATGTTCAAATTTTGGTTACAATTAAATTAATTGACCGAAACGATCTATTTTGGTTAATTGGTCAATTAATCAATCTAATTCGGTCAAAAGTCGGTTAATATTTTTTAGAAGTTTGGTTATCGATAATTCAGTTTGAAATCGGGTAATTAACAGAACTTAATAATTAATAATATATATTATATGTATCAAGACATAATTCAAATAATTCAGATAATTCGGTCAAATGAACATTATCAAATTTCTTTATATTTTTATACTCGTTTTAATAAAAACAAAAAAAAACAAAAATATATAAATTTTGGTTAATTCAGTTAACCGCTCAAATTATCTGAAATATTTCGATTTGACTAGTTTTTTTTTCATTTCGATTAACGGTTAAAGGATTAAAAAGTTCGATTATTTCAATTAATACTAGTTCAGTTTGGTTAACCGTCTGAACACTCCTAATCCTAATGACTTGTGTTAAATTTGAATATATGTTATTTAAAATTCAAAAGCCTTTAATTGATAACACATTATTCAAAGTTCCAAAAAGTATAGGGACTTGGGCCATAATTATACCTTTATACGTATAAAAAATTGGGCCGATTGGCATATCAAAGAACGAGAATTCAGTGGGCCGATCACGTTTAAAAATTTAAAACAAGTGGGTCATCTTAAAGTGTATTTATACATAATTGTATCGTCTTCAAAGCAAGGCTTTTTGTTTGCTTTATAATCGGGTTGGGTCAGCCCATTAACATCGGAGCACACGCACGCTTGTCTTGAATAAAGTGGCTATGGGAGGTAGGGGTGTTCAGTTGATTAACCGACCCGAAATAACATTAACCGAGTTAATTGACTCTTCAAAAATTTTAAATGTTAATCGAACTGAAATTTTTTCAAAAAAATTAACTGAACGGAAATTTTTTCTGTTAATTCAGTTGGTTAACCGAATTAACCGAAAATTATATTTTTTTTATTTTTGGTTAAAATAAGTATAAAATTAACCGAATTAATCGAATTAACTGAATTACCCGAATTAACCGAATTATTTGTATAAAATTATATGTTTTTTTTAGATTTTTTATTTATTAAATTATTTGTATTTTTTATAATTGGGTTGAGTACCTGGGTTAATATATATTAGATTGAGTATTTGGGTTTATGTTGGATTGGGTTTGAGTGAATAGTGGACGATTTATATATTATAATTTTATTTATTATTTTTTCAGTTAAACCAAAAAAATTTAGTTAATCGACCGGTTTCGAACCGAATTAACCGTTAATCGAAAACTCAAAAAATTATTAAACGACCCCCGACTAAATTAATTCGGTTAACCGAATTTTTTCAATTTTACCCGAATTTTGCACACCCCTAATGGGAGGGGTATTTTTTCTCCCACCTTGTCGGACCCGATATTTCTAACTTAACTCGATTTTGACTCAAAATTAAACTTTAATTTATCTTTTCTAAAAATTAAAACTATACTTAATTCTAACTGACTCGATACAACACAAATTTCATTTTTTTATATTATTTATCAAAATAAAATAATAATTTTATTGAGTCATTTGATTGAAATTCGTCTTATCCATTATTTATTGAGTCGGAATTTGAAGGTCATTGTTCGTCATATTCCGAGGTCGCAAAATACAGTAGTTGATCATATGGCCAAGTGTATGGCGACTAATTCCACAAAAATTCATTAGTTTGAAGAATTCCCACAATCAGCTAGAAGTTTAGTTGAGGCGGATTATGTTTTTACTTTTAAGTCACTAATGTAATTTTTTTGAGTTTTTCGCTTTAAGTTGTCTTTTACTACCAATAAAAATAAATTAATAATTTTATTATTTTTTAATGATATTGTTAATTGTTTTTAGGTATAATTATGTTAGAGCAAATATTAATGTAATTTTTATTATATACTTTAAATTAATATTATATAGGAGGATATTTTGGTAATTAACAGGTTAGGGTAGGACTTAGCGGGTTTTTTCTAAACTCAACACTAACTCGATTTAATTAATCAAAGAATTAAGCCCAACCCAACTCATTTTGAAATTCGATTTTAAAAAACGAGATGTCAAATCAGGTCGGGTCAATTAGGGTTTAGGTTTTTTTGGAGCATAAATCTGATTTTGATAATGACACTTGTCATTTTGTGGTAAGGATATTACTATAACAATCTATTTCTCTTCCCTAATGACAGGGGCGAAGTCAGAACAAATTTTTAAGGGTAGATAAAATTTTAATTTTTTATAGTTTATATATTTATAATTTGTAAATGATTAAATCAAACTTTTATAATTTTAGGGGGTAAAGTGTAATTTTACCTTTACTAATTTAAAATTTTTTAAAAATTTTAAAGGCTAAAAGAGCAAATTTACATTTTAGGGGGGCCAGGGCCCATGCCAGCCCCTCTGGCTTCGCCCCTGCCTAATGACGTGTTTGGTGAGCTATATAACGCATTATTTGGGTTAAATTAAATTATAGTCCATGTACTTTGATTTCTTTTATTTAACCCTTGTACTTTTTGAAATACTAAATTTCAGTCCTAAACTAATCATAGCCGTTAATTTTGTTAAATTATGTTATTTTTCAAGATTTGGTGCACCAAACATATTATCACATTTGTAACATCACATACCTTGTTGTTTTCACATATTACTGATAGAAATGTCGATCGGTAGATATAAAGGTTATTGTTTGCATCAATACTGAAAATTTAAAATTAAAAAATACAGGGACTAATAATAATCCAACCAGTGAACGTGGATTAAATCTATAATTTTACGCATAGTACACGACTAATAGCATAATTTAATCAAACAAGTTTAATGGTTACCGTTCAGGTCATGCTTGATATTTCAAAAAAAATTATGTATTAAAATTGACCAATTAAAAAAAATAACGAGACTAAAACTTACCAAATTAAAGTATAAGGCTAACTGGATAGCTCACGTATAATACAGAGACTAATAACAATATTTGACTACATTATTTGTATGCCTACAGTACTAAGTCACATTACATTGTGGCGAAGAAAACATGAATTTGAAAATTAAAAATGATATTATTAAGAAAAGCATGTACAAATCCCAAGAGAATTAATCTGCATGAACAATAAAAAATCAGATACCTTAGTTCTAAAAAATTGAATACAAAATTTGGTAATAATAAATAATGAAATAATGATAATAATGGTAAGACACATTACACTCTCAATGGGAGGATTCAAGTTTGAACATTGGACAGAGGCATAGGTGGGGGACTGGCATTGGCCTGGCCACCCTTTAAAAAGGAAAATTTTTTATTTAGATATTTTAAAATTTTAAATTAGTAAAGGTAAAACTACATTTTGAACTCTCTAAAAATGATAAAATTTTGATTTAATCATTTAAAAATTATAAAGATATAAACTATTAAAATGATAAAATTATATTTTTTTATCGTAAAAATTATAAATTAATTTCGGTCCCTCTAAAAAATTTTATAGCTCCGCCACTGACTTTGGAGACAACATTATTAAAAGAAATAAGCATGAATCTCGAACATAAATCGTAAAATCGATATAAAGTATATAAAATTAATAATGATAATAATGAAGATAAGATTCAATTTAATTTTAATTTGTAAGGTGCGCGGTTGACGAATTGGAGATAGTAAAAGACGCGTAAGCGCATTTCACAATGATCTCGATAATGACGATTAACAAATAACACGTCAGCATTGTTTAAAACTGATAGAAGAACAGTAAGATAATGCAAGCAATTGGAGACGTATTTAAATGTTTATTTCTCCTTCTCAATCCTTGTACTCTTCATTTTTTTAATTTAGTCCCCATGTTTTTAATTTCATAAATATGACTATTCTACTTATCATATTTTATTTTTTTAAATTGGAAAATGTGCTTCATAAATAAAAACACAATAAACATGTTTGGTTTACTTATTTAACTATGATGGAAACACGAGGACAAGTGGTTGGTTGTAATGGTTAAACGCATTGCACTCTTAAAAGGAAGATCTAGGCTTGAGTTTTGGAGGCGATATTATTGGAAGGGACAATCATTAATTTTGAACATAGACCGTAAAACGGACGTGAAGAACATAAAACAAAAACCTTTACATTTATATGTGGTTGAATTAGGGTTAAATTATTAATTAAATTTATATTTAAAAAATCATTAATTTTATTTTTTAACTTTTATAATAATTTTTTATTATATTCTAATTTTTACATATTTTTTATTTCCATTTTTGAAAAAGTATTTTAACTTTTTTTTAACTATTTTTAGAGTATTTGTTATTACATTGTTTGGATAAATAATTGATTTAAGAAAAATTAAGTAATTGAAATTCTACAAATTAAAAAATATTTATAAAATCAGAACAATTATATTAAAAATAAATAATATAAAAATATTGAATATCAATATCATTCTATTTGTAAAATTTTATAAATAATTTTAATAAAAGAAAAATTTTAAAATATATATTGTAATTAAATAAAAATGATTTTTGAAGTTTAAGTATTTTATCATATACTAAGACCATATGTATCAAATCAAATAAAATTTGAAAAAAAAAACAACTTATTTACCTTAAATTTGAAAAAGGAAATTAAGGGTGGGTTTGGATGGGCATGCATCTAGCTGCGATTAGTGTAAAAACAACGGTAGCTGTGAAATTAAATGAAACAAAAAATAAGTTAAACACACCGCATCGCACCTAATTGCCTATCCAAACCCACCCTAAGTTATTAAAATCACCTCTTAAAATTCCTTACAAATTTTAAAATTCTCTAATATATTTACCCAAACAAGTAATACTATTTTTAGAATTTTGAAAAATGTTGATACAAATGAAATCATTCCTACAAATTGCTTGCCTAAACAAGAATTAAGGGTTAGTTTAGCTCTGCTTTTGAAAAATGGTGCAAGTAGCTCGATCATTAAACATATTTATCTGAAAATTAAAGTAAATGGATTGTCGATTAAGTCGTAACTCAATGGACATAAGCATAGTTGTCAATGCTGGAGGACATGGGTTTGAGTGTACTAAAGCGTAATAACCTCCTGCTTATGGGTTGTAAAGGAGCTACGATTAGTTTTAGGCATTGTGTCAAAAAAATGATTTGATATGATCAGAACCTATATTGATATTAATCAGAAAAAAGTAAATAGATTAAATTTCAAAAAATCCAAAACGTACAAGGACTAAAGAAGAAATTAAACAAAAAAGTAAGGGAAGGTTATTTTGGTAAATACAAAATAAAACAAGACTAATACTATGAGGCCCATATTCCATCGCCATTACCGACCTCGCAATCCCTTCAAATCCCCCCTCCCAATCTCCTCTCTTTTCCCCTAAAGCCAAAAAATCCCCAAATCTCTCTTTGTCTCTCTTTTCATTTCCATTTTTTTCTCTCTTCTATTTCATCCCTTTTGCAGGGCAAAGGAGAAAAAAAAAAGCAACAAAAAATGGCTCAAAGAACCGAAAAAGAAGAAACCGAGTTCAAGGTACCGGAAACCTTAACGCTTTGCGTCAACGATTGTGGTGTTATAGGAAATCCGGCCACCAATAACATGTGTCAAAATTGTTTCAACGCTACAACGCCTAAATCAACCGCTGCCGTTGTCTCCTCTTCAACCGGTGGTGCTAGTTCAGCTGGTGTTTCGATCCTGAACCAAAGATCTACCACGTCGCGTTCTATAAACAAGCGATCCGATCTTTCTCCGCCTAAAACGACGACGTTTGTTAGGAGTTCTGGTTCGAGGAACGATCCGGAGCCTGGTACGGAAAAGAAGGTGGTGAACCGGTGTTCTGGATGTAGAAAACGTGTCGGTTTGACCGGGTTTAGGTGTCGATGCGGTGAACTGTTTTGTGCCGATCATCGGTACTCGGATCGTCACGATTGTAGTTATGATTACAAGACGGTCGGTCGTGAGGCCATCGCTAGGGAAAATCCGGTTGTTAAAGCGGCCAAGATAATTAAAGTCTGATATATATTTTTTATGAAACCCTATTAAAATCATATTATTCGGAAACATTTTTCGACCCGGAATTCGGAACAGCTATGGAAATTCAACTTCGATCTCATCAGCAATCCATGGAGGAAGATGACGACATATCTCACAAGATCGTTTCAAGTTGAAGAAGATTATAGTATTTTTAATTTTACTTAATTTTCTTTTTTTCCAAAAAAAGAAAAATGAAAATTATTGTGGCTTTAATTTTACATTTTGTATTAGGATTCTGACAATTTTTATTTTTTAGATTTCCATTTCAGCAGATGTACCTTTTTAGATTTGTTTCGTTCTAAAGTTTCTAAATTTGATGAAATTTGATTATTTGCAAAATTTAAATTGTGTTTTTATGGTATTTTAACAAAATTTGGGGATTTATCTCCAAATCCTTTATTTTTATTTATTTTATACATAAAGCAAAAAACTTGGGAAAGTGTAAAGTTAACATTTTGATTCTCGAAGCAATTGCAAGTTGCAAATAACTTTTTTTTCCTGAAATTTTTCGATATTGATAATTAATTTAACTTTTTCTAAAAATAATTAAATTACAATTTTTATTGCTGTATGTAAATATATATTTTTTTCTAATTTTTAGATAAAAAGAAATAAATAATAATTTAAATACTAAAATACGAGAGAATAATTTTAAATATTAAAATGAAAAAGTAAGAAATGATGAATTAATTAAGCTAATATTTATTACATGATAAATAGTGCGGCCCATAATTATCGTTGCTTGGCTTAGCTAGCATAGCTGTCGGCAACGACAGTGGGTAAATCCAGATCTGTTGTAGGCCTGGTTACGGTGGCTTCACTTCAGTTTTTAATTATTATTTTTATAATAAAAAATTATATCTAATTAATATAAATATATATTTTTTATTTTAAAAATAATAAAAATGCGTTTTTGGGGATAAGTAGGACTTCGAACTTACGCATTCACATAAGAATCATAAACAAATATCTATACTGTTATACGAATTTAGAAAATTTTATTGGAAAGTTACGATAGTAAAAATATTTATAATTTTTAAAAATTAAATTAGAATTTTTATCATTTTTAAAAGATTAAAATATAATTTTATTATAATTAATATAAATTTTATAAATTATAAAAAGACCTCAATGAAAATTTTGTAACCAGAACTACTGCAGCACCCGCTAAACTTATAATTAATATCTATACTATTTTTTAAAAATAACCCAAATTAATATTAATATTACTTATCTTTTTATATTTTATATAAACATCTAAAAAGTTATGTGCACCTACTTGAATTTAAACCTAAAACATCATAATTTTCACATGTCAACATTATCATTTAAACTAAAATCACATTTAATTTTTATATTAATTTTTAATATAAAAACAACCAAAAAAGGGTTAGGTAACATGGTTCTTAAGGACCATATGTAAAATAAAATAAATCTTATGCGTTTGGCATGTGAAAAATCAGACACAAAATCCATTATGGTTTGTCTTAATTAATTCTAATTTTAGCTAATCACACATGCATTACTTATGATTATACCTATAATTATACCGTAAACTCCTTTTTAAAAAAGCATGTCCATTAAAAGCATGGTTTATGGCTTGCTGCCCTTTCGGGTGGCATCATCATCTGCCAAAGACGGTGACGTTTACTCCTCATTACTTTTTAAGTGACAAAACATGCAAGTGAATTATGCTAATTGTCCTAAACTTGTAAAAATAAATAGTAGCATATATGTATATAGTATGTGTGTATATATAAATACCACCCAAGGAACTGTCGACCCGAGCACAAGTGGCAAAATACTCGTATTCAAGTCTTTAGTTGACAGCCATTTCCACTCTCGGGTTTTGATTCTAGAACAAAAAAACATTCATTTTGACAATTTTGTGATGACGGTGTAGAAAATGATGCTCCAAATGATAGAGCAAAGAAAGCAGTCAGTCTAATTAATATACCTACTAGGAAGCTATGGTGTTTCAACTCCAAATGATATTAAGATTTAAGGCTTTGATGGTTTGGTTTTTTGGTAGCTTTCAAAGAGATAACAACATGCTCATAGAAATACAGACTTGAAAATGTTAAGAGAATATATAAGTAGTAGAGCAAAGGAAATGCCATATTTTGAAAACGGATCAGATCAGGCTCCATCTGGCTGGATGAAAGGATTGGCAATCTCATCTGTGCCATCGGTAGGTGACACCAGCATGACTGCTGTGCCCCTACAAACCTGCATCAAAGAATCGTCAATGCTCCTGAAATTTTGTTACCTCTACCAAACAATGCACCATCATCTAGACACTAACATTTCGTGGCTGGTTTTTGGATTTGGTTACTAACGCAACAGGCCATGGAATGTATATAATGAACCCAAAATACATATCATAGTAGTTCTGGAGAATTTCAGGACTCAATTTTCAGTCATTACTACTTTTATCATGCCTAAGTTTTCTAGAAACATAAGCAGCTAGAATATTCCCAGATCATAGGTTCAGGTTATTAAACTCGACAATAAACCTTAAAAAGGGTACATAAGGGAAGAAGGAACATACTATCAAGCCAAGACGCCTAGTCTGATCAGTAGTCTTCAACGGATCATCCTGGTCTGTAGAGTATCCATAAACAGCAAATGAATCTTGTGTTTTCATCCAGTAGTTCAGACACATGAACAAGTTATACATATATATGTATATGTATATGTATATGTATATGTATATCAATTTCAGATAAAAGAGATCCAAGTGGTTCAGAGAAAGCAGATAAAACTCGACGGGAAGTTTCATGTTTCAGTTTGCAACACCTCAAATAGACTAGAGAACAGTAAGTACCAACCTACTGGTAATAAGATTTGACTTTTGCTATAAAAAGTTTCCTATAAGTCCAATGCTCCAAACAGGCCATCCATATTACATGTTTAGAGATTTTATCCAGAAAGCCCTTGTTTTCCTTCGCTAGGTAAATTATAAAGAAATTGCATGAACTTACGCCACACTCAACCAAAATCAAAGATCAGATCCTCAAAACTGCCATGCATTTAGGATTTGGCAAGAAGTAGCAATTATTCCAAGAAATTATTTAAATGAACTATACTAATCGCTAAAATGCCGGCAAGCATGTATACTGGCAGAGCTCTATCATGCTTACTTTTGCCTCCATGAAGTAGCACAAGTTCAACAAGTTAATCAGAGGAGAGATTTTATAGCTCTATATGAAGCTTATGAAACAGATTTGCATGATCTGTTTACCGAGTGCTTTCAAAGCTAAATAAATTATCGAAAGCAATAATCACACTGCAAACTGCAACTTTCACTTTGAGAGAACATCAGCAGCATATCCTACTCACTTTTTCATTTAAACTGCATAGCAAAAGATGCAGTCACTTCCATGTAATACAAGAGAATTGACAGTAGAAAATTCATAGAAGAATCCTTAGAGGAGGTGGAGAAAAGAGAAATTCCAAATAATTTAAGTGCAGAAAAAAAAAATTGATACTCGCATTAAACCTATGCCACTCGGACTTGGTTGTGAGTGATGGATATGGATTTGCGTCCAATAAGGGTATGATGAATATTTCTATGTTGTCCAAGTATTTGGTTGTTCTTGGAGGATTAATGAGGGTACTTCAAGAAAAATGAATGATAGGAGCAAGATAACATGGAACCATGAACTGTTACATGGGTAAATCTAATTCCAATCTACTCAGCACAGGTCAGTGGACTTCATAGAAACAAGGCACCAGACATTCATCAAAGAATATAGCTCAAAAGTTAGCAAGACATGTAAAACCACAGCAATAAGCATGTTTAAAATGTGCAACAGATAATTACCTCGAAGAAACTCTACAGCTTCATCCAGGACAAGATTCAGTAGCTGGTCGTATCCTTTTAGGGTCCCTGTGACTGAGACAGAAGAAAAAAAAAGGCTAATGAGATAGATGATACATAAACTCGATCAATCAAACAATGGGAAAAAGAAAACGACTTCCATACATCTAGAGCACATGACATGTTGAATACTTGGCATTAGATCCTAGAAGGTAGTATTATTAGTTGATGAGAAAATATTAGATTCCCAATGTCACATTATTTCTATACGGCAATTCTCTAGCTTCACCCATAATCTAAACCCAACATAACATCCGATTCTCGATTAAAGAATCAGTCCTTTTATATTCCCATAAAGACCTTTAGAATGAACTAAAAGAGAAACCGAAAGCTTAAAAATGGACCTTGTCTACCACCGGTGAGTTTGACCTGAACACCTTTGTCAACAAACTTAGCCAAATCCAACACTGTTTCCTTCCTGCCTGACTGAAAACATGTTCATCCATTACAAGTCAACAAATGGTACATTAATAAAAGAAAGGAAAATTAGCCTTAATCCCTTAACTAGCAATTCTAAGAACAATATTTTACCAAAAGAGCTTAGAGTTAGAGTAAAAAATTACCATGTTGTAGGTAGTTCTGGCACCTTTGTGTTAAGATTTCTGTACCCTTTAGGAAAGCAACTCTTTCCGCACTTCACCCAGAAATCAAAAAATCCAAAAAACTGTAAACAAAAAGCAAAAGCAAAGAAACGGTGAGAAGTAGATTAGGGTTTCAAATAGTGGTGGCGTAGCGGCCCCGTCCGCCAGTGTGAACAAATTTAACACCGATAGCAGCGGATCGCCGTCGCAAGTAGCAGATTAACAGAAAACGGCGGCAACAACGGTCCGCTATTTCCGCTAAACAAATAGCTTTAAAAAAATTCTCCTTCGCAACAAAGTAAACAGAAAAAAGAGTAACAAGCAGTAGGATCGAAAACGGAAAATAACATATAGCAGAGACCAGATAACTCAAAATCACCGTAGACATCTTCAAGTTTAGGGTTTCAAGAATTACCGGACTGTCGGAAGTGGTGGCGAGAGGCTTGTCTGGCGGCGACGGAGGTGTTTTAAGAGAGGTTAGAGTAGGTCGGGAAATTTTTAAAAGGAATTTTTTGAATTTGGGCTTTAAAAATAAAGGAGCGTAATTTTATTTGCATAAAATTTAATGAAAAATTAGAATTTTAATAAAAATAAAGTTTAAGGAGTGTTGAATTTAATTTGTTAAATTTATTTGGTATATTTAATTTTTTGTGAGATATAATTAGATTGTTGAATAAATGTAATTTTTAAAATTTTAAATGTAAAATATTTAAATGATAATGGGTTGAATCTATTCAAACTGAGTTTTAGTTCAATTGACATCAACATTATTGTTACTGTCGGAGAACATGTCTTTGAGCACAATGAAGTGCATGTATCCTCTTTAAGAGTTGAAAAGTGGTTATGAGTAATTATAGATAGTGTTAATTATCAAAATAGTCACTTTTGTTTGCCTCAAATTATATTTTAGTTACTTATGTTTGAAATGTTGCGTTTTAGTCACTTACGTTATTGTGTGGTAACATTTTAGTCATTGGTCCGTTAACGATGTAACGGTAAGCTGACGTGGCACGTTAAACCATAATTTCAAACAAAAATTTTAGGTTAAATTATAAAATTGGTTCTTATATTCCTTCGTTTTGAGCAATTTAAATATTTTCTTTTATATTGTTTGAACTTTCTCTTTTTTTCCATTTTATCTTGCTTCTCATTTTGTTCTTCGAACCAACCAATCATTGCCAGTTGCTGACATAAATAATTGAAAGAAGTAGAAGAAAATGGAAAACAAATAAGGAAAAAAAAAAGAAAGTTAAAAGAACATAAAAGAAAAAAATTAATCTGCTCTAAATAAAAAAAAGGACTAATTGTATAATTTAACCTAAAATTTTCACCTGAAAATGATGATTTAACGTGCCACATCAACTTACCGTTACACCGTTAATGACAAATAACAGCTCAATGACTAAAATATTACAACATAGCAATGTAAGTGACTAAAACGTAACATTTCAAATATAAGTGACTAAAATGTAATCTGAGACAAACAAAAATAACTATTTTGACAATTTACCCTTCTAAATATTATATAAAAAATAATAAATACAATACAATATAATTTAAAAAATAAATTAAACGATAAGTACCTCCTCATTTGTTATCATTATTCTCATTTTTTTTATTAAAAAATATCTATCATTTTTTTATGAATACAAACATGCTTTAAAAATTAAATTACTAAAAATATTATTATTTTTAGTTGTTTTATTATTTTAATGGATTATCAAATAAAGCCTAAGTTTAAACCTTTCTAACTCAATCTGTCATCCATTTTCAAATATATTTTTTACTGTTGTAATTTATGGCATCTAATTTTAAAATATTTATTTAAATATATTTTTTTTAAAAATACAATATTCACTCATAAAAATATAAATTATTTTGTAAAAAAAATTATTTTTAACCAAATTAATTAATATCTGATTTATTCATAACAATAATTCAATCAGATTTTTTAAAGCATTAATCTCATTATTAGTTTTTATTATATTTGCTCTCTTTTTTTTATATACAATACCTAAAACTATTCATAGCTCTTCCTCAACCCTTAAATAATAAGATAATGTACTTCACTGTACTCAAATCTGTATCTTTTTATACTAATAAGAATATCAATATCTTTCAAATTAAGACTCAATCAGTAATTTAATCAAAATTAATCGTGACTCGTGAAAGTTGTTTTCTTTTTTGGGGCTTTAGGACTGGTAATTGTAATTGTTAAGAGCATTTAAAAGGCTACTGGTTTAGCCCAATGATAATGAGCGATCAAGGGTCATTATAATAAAAAGCCTAAGAAAATAAAGCCTTTTAGTGTGTATAAGATCTTATGTACGTATAGAGTTTATTGTTAGTATTTTTGTCCAATGAAGACCCTTTGATCGTCGATCAAGTCTTAACTCGATTGATATAGATATAGTTGTTAATATAAAATATGGGTTTGAGTGCGCTGAAGTACATTATCCTCCTATTTATGGGTCAAATGATGGACTATGAATAGTTCTAAGTATTTTATCAAAAAATATATATAATCAGAACGGTTAAGAAAATCATAAAATCGATATCAGAAATGAAGCCAGAATTATATAACGAGGGCTCAAAATAAATTAAAAAAATTCAAACTTTCGAAATGGGTCAAAATTGTAATTGTTTTATTTAAATAAAAGTTAAGATAATATAATCATAATTATACTACGCCCTTGCTTGACGTTAGTCAAATCGGTAGAGGTAAGTATGGTATCAAATTAATTTCTCTATTATTAAATTGATAAATTTATTCTTTATATTAATAAAAATATCAAATTTCAATAGAGTTCATATTTACTATTAAAAAAATATCGATATTGTTTAATAGAGTTAATATTTCAAAAGCTCTTTATGATTCTATAGTAAAATTGGTTTAATCAGTTCAATCGATTTTTAATCTGATTCGTGGGTCAATCGATCCAATTTCTTATTCTATATCGTTAATTTGATTAATTTATTATTCAGTTGATCCAACAGGTTAATCTAATCCAATTATGAAAACTATGGTTTTTTTTTTAGCGGCAACGTAAACTAGTTTCTAAAGAGAAGAATATTGCGTGCTTAAGTGCATTTCTAATCCATCTTTTAGGTTGATGCAATGGCAACAATACCAACCCGTTTAAGACTTAATCAACTATTTTTTTACTAATTATTATATAAAATATTATTTTTATATCCATAACTTCACTTTAAAGTCTAAAATTAATTTTAGCATTTAACATATTATTATTTTTCACTACAAACTGAAATTTTTACCAATACAGAAAAAATAGTTGGTAATTCTAGTTTACTGCTAGAATGATGTGCATCTACCAGTACAATTGAACCTGGTACAAGATCGATTACATCAGTTCAAACCCTGTTCTTGTCATCCTCTTGTGTTTAATATGCACCAAGAAAAATGTAATACCCCCTACCCGTATTCATTGTCGGAATGGGGTACGAGGTATTACTGGAGTTTACGAATTTATTTATTTATTTATTTATTTTAGGAAAACTCAATATAATCCCTTTACAGATATCTAACCTTCCCTGCAATATTATATCGAGACCAATCCAAATCAACCAATCCAATTCAATATATTTTCAAGATAAATTCATGTATATTTGTAAAATAACGTCATCACATACCCAAAACCAAGTTTGTTAACCATACCAATGGCTAACTCTACATTCATTTCACAGAATCATTTACTTTATTAGCTTATACATGCCATTAATTTCCAAAATAAAGTTTCTTTATATGCCGAAGTCCTGAGGTTGATAGTGTGATGTGTCTCCGACCAAATCCGACCTCCAAGCTCTTAACACTACAAAACAGGGAAAAAGGAAACGGGGTAAGCACTTTCAGCTTAGTAAGCTCATGTAACAAGAATTATACTTACCTAATATTTTCAATACAATACAATAAACATTTCTATATCCATTTAATGCATTATTACCCTAATATGCACAAACTCAACATTCAAGTTAGTACAATAATTTCCATGTACCAATAATATAAACTATGATTGATGATTGATGTGTTCATCCAATACCATGATTTCCATTTCCTTTTATTTTTCCATATTTATCTCGTTGAATTTATCGGAATTTCGATAGATTTTTAGATGTACACTTTTAGTGTACAATTCCGGGTCCGTAAATTCATATTCATGTGCGCACATATCCATTTCAGAGAGCACACTCCCGCGAACCTCAACCTTGCAGCGGGATTACCAGTCCAGGCTAAATCCCCTGCAATATAAACTCATAGAGTATTGTCGGGATTACCAGTCCAGGCTAAATCCCCTGCAACGACAATTACTCTAATGAGCTTGGATCTGAATTACTAGTCCAGGCTAAATTCAGACCCTAATTTGGATTACCCGTCCTGCCTAAATCCATTTTACACATATTATTCGGGAGGGCTATATCAAGATAGGATTACCCGTCCGGGCTAGATCCTTTTTACCGTCAATTCCTTTTCAAAAATCCATCGAATTTTCCTTTCATTCAACCGAGATTTCTTCCCATTTTATCAAATATATCAATGTTTCATAAAGTTCCATATAATGAACATTCAAATCATATTCATATAAAAAACATACAATCTCAAGCATTTAAGAATATAATTCAAATTACACGAACTTACCTTGATACTTGTTTGTAAACAAAAAAAATCTACTAATCCCTAACTTTTTCCTTTCCTCGATCTAGCTTCGTATTTAAATCTTCTGGATCTAAATAAATAAATTTAATTTTCAATTTAATACATCTCATGTTCATATGCAACATTCTCTATAATTCAACTATTATTTATAGTTCATTCAAAGCTGTCTACTTGAGTCATAGTCACTAAATTATTTTTATCTTGAGATACAGAACTCCAAATTAGGATCCGATAATTTTCCCTGAAACTAGACTCACATATCTTCTTACCATAAAATTTTCAGAATTTTTGGTTTAGCCAATCAGTACAGTTTATTCTTTAAAGTCACCCCTTTCTGCTGTTGACAATTCTGACCCTTCTTCACTAAAAATTAATTATCTCTTCATACAGAATTCAAATGATATTCTCGTTTATTTCTATTAAAAATGGACTCATTAAAGATTCTATACATATAAATTTAAGCCTTTAATTGTTTTTCTTAATTTTTTATGATTTTTCAAAGTCAAAACAGGGGAATCCAAATTCATTCTGGCCGTGTCTTACAAAATTCATTATATCTCAAAATTTAAAAATCTATTGCTTGCACTATTTCTTCTATGAGAAACTAGACTCAATAAGCTTTAATTCCATATTTTTTTTCATATTCTAATTAGATTTCTACAATTTATGGTGATTTTTCAAAGTTAGTCTACTGCTGCTAAACTGTTTTTGTGCAAGCTGTTTATTACCATTTTTCCCCTAAGCTTTTAATAAATGATAATTTCGTCCCTACTCAATTAGCCTCTCAATTGAACTGATTTTTCTCAATTAATATTTTATTATATCACCTTAAACTAGTTTACAACCTTTAGGAATCATAATTTCAGCAATAGACTTTAATTCCAAGTATTTTCACAATTAGGTCCTAAAAATCAATTTCTATTGAAATTACCTAATAAAATCATCTCATAAACAAATTAAAGCTTTAATTTCATTCTATTTCATCATAAACTTACATCACTCAACCATTGTGACTTTCAATTTCATCCATGAAATCAAAAACTAATGAATTTAATAGTAGGACCTAGTTGTAAAAGTCTTAGAAACACAAAAATTACAAGAAAAAGGCAAGGATTAACTCACTTGGTGCAAAAATTATGAAATACCAGCTTATAGAACCCTCCTATGGCGTTTTTAGCTGCTGGAATTGAAGAGAAATGAAGAGAAATCTAGATATTTCCTATTTAGTCCTAGCTTTATTTAGTTAATTTTGCAATATTCCAATTTTACCCTTAATTTATCAATTTTTCTGCTGATTTCATACCCTTGCCGTCCAGCCCAAATAACCTTTGGGTCTAATTTCCTTTTAAATCCTTTCTCATTAGACTCTTAAGTTATTTAATCATTCTAGCAACTTTTACACCTATTACAATTTAGTCCTTTTCATTTAATTGACTACCCAAACATTAAAATTTCCTAACGAAATTTTAATACCACACTAATAACATTTCATAAATATTTATAAAATTATTTTTGACTCGGTTTTACAAGATAGAGGTCCCGATATCTTGTTTTTACCCAATTTCTTCAATAATTTTTTTTTCTAACTAACCACTAAATCGGTAAAATTTTTTCTATCAATATTTTCATACGATTTTCCTATCATATCAATTTCCATGCAAAAATATTGAAATAAATTTCTCTTTAAATCAGATTTGTGGTTACGAAACCACTGTTCCGATAATCTTGAATTTATGACATTACAAAAAATACATTTGTACCCCTTTAATAGGAGTTTATAAGTAAATTAACCCTTGAATTATACCTAAACTCTTATATTGGTTCCTAAAATTTTTGTATTTGATGTCATGCTTGAACTATCAATTTTGTCTTATTTTACCCAAAAAGTATACGACGTTTAATAAAAACGTATCACTTGTCATATTAATTGGTTAGTATTTTTTTAAGGTAAACAAAGATGGTAGTGAATTTCAATTAACTCTTTTTTCCATGAATGTAAAGTGAGGTCTTTTGTCTGCTTATAGTAGCACAAGCATATATATATTCGTAATTTTCTTTTGAATAATTTCATTGTATATTCTGATCATATCTATTTTTTTAATATAATGTTTAAAACTATTCATAGCTCTTTTCTAACCCATAATAGGAGGATAATACGCTCCAATATACTCGAACCCACGTTCTCCTGTATTGACAATAATATTCATATTAATTGAATTAAAAATCGAGACATTTATTCATAATTAAATGAGTGCTAAATTAAAATTATATATATACCCAAAGCCATAAAGTTAAAAAAGTGAATGACAATGGAGTAATTGAATTGTATGATCTTAGAGATCTGAACCAATAATAAATGCAGGCAGACAGAAAAGTTGGGTCCTGAAAACCAAAATTTACTTTAAAAATGAAGAAAGTTGAACAATTCTATATTTTTGCCTGATCCGCCGAGCTATTTGGGGGGGCCTCCACTCCCCATCAATTATGGGGTTTGGATTGATTAATGGGCAAATTCATATGTGCTTGAAAAGTTTCTACTATCATATCTAACATAATGACTATTGTTGCTCCTATTCATGAACTTAGTCTCAAACTTGTTACATCAGTAAATAGACGGTAAAAGTATCGTGGAGGTTTTTGAACAATGAGTTAGATTGTATTTTGTTTCATCTATTTAGAAAATGATTAAATTAGTTTCTGTATGCTAGATCAAAGAGTGAATTGGTCATTGTGTTAAATAGTTCATCCATTTCTATTATGAAAAATTGGTTTTTATACGTCAACATGAGGTATGTATGCCACATACACCACGTGTAATTGTCTGGTTATTTCGTTTAAAGACAAAAAAGGAAAAGAAAGGGTTTGGAGGGAAATTAGCCTTCTAAGTTACTAACTACGTCATGATTGTAGCATGTATTAATGTTTTCTTCTTCTTCTTCTTCGGATCTAGTTTATTTTAGTTTCAAGTTAAAAAACTTACTGATTTATGGGTTAATGGAGATGACGATAATATAGATATTGTTGAGTACTAGTGAAGGGATGGACTTTGGTGAGATGGAGATAAGCAAGATACATTTTTTTTAGAAATACTTTTAAAAAAATGCTTTGAAGAAGTTATTTTGAGAAATACTTTTGAAAATTTTGGTTTAAGATTTAAGTGTTTAGTATTGCTGTCAAAAAGTATTTTTAATAAATAAAATGTCCATTTTAGATATGATATTATAAAGTAACAAACAAACATTTAAATAATATTCAAATTAGTTAATATTATGATATTTTAATATATAAAAAATAAATTTTAAATATTTTTTAAGCTATTAATCAAAGAAGGGAAAGAAACATGTGTTAGAGGTTAAAACTTAATTAAACTATCAAAAATATTTTTTGGAAAGAAAAGCTAAAATATTTAACTCCTCTAATTTGGGAAAAATGCTTTTGAAAAGTCAAAAATTTCTTTTCAAAAATTGCTTATTTAGCATTCATTTTGCATCAAAAATATTGTTCACGTCAAAAGTATTTCTAAAAAACGCTGCTAAACATGACCTAACTAACAATGGGGAATTGAAAGGTGAAAGGGACCATATTAGATTTAAAAACGGAAAATAAGGTCGTCGGATTCTGAGATTAGTCTTTGGAATCTATAAATTTATGAATTTCCCGATAAAGCCATGAGTTTACCAGTTGAAGGAGTTAAAATGTTTAAGGGCTTATCATCTAAAAATTTTACATGAATTTATGATTTATTTATAGAAATAAGTTGGAATGACTATTTCTGTAAATAATAAACGTGGAACATCATTTAAATATAATTTAAATTTTGAAGTGAGTTTAAAAAAATTTATGTATTTTGTATTTTTTGTTAAAAATGGTATCAGAAACACTGAGAAAGCATATAATGATCCAACTTCTTTAGTTTTGTTTTTGTTTTCAATTTGTTATTAGATTCTATTGAGTGATAAATATATTTATTTCCCATACATATTAGTTCTTCAACAACAACATATTAGAGATTTTATTTCTTTGAAATTTTTATATAAAATTTTTATTTTTAATTTTTAAATAATTTTAAGTTTTTTCAATATTTTTTTTATATGAAATGGGTTTCAAATTATTAGAAGATATAAAAATTAAAGATTAAAATTGTTATTATACCAAATAAACAAGTGTCACTTAATAATCGTGTGATGAAAAAAAATACAATTTTAAAAATATCAGTGACCTAATTGTAAATTTTTTAATTAAGTACCCATAGTTTAGTAACTAATGAGGTAGGTTTCTGTATCAAAAATATTTGATGTTGGAGACTCCGCAATCTCAAATTTTTGATCAAAATTGTAAAAACAAAATTAATTCGATAATATAATCTTTAACGTGGAGCATATCGACATATTTGTTTTTAGTTTATTTAAAGTAAAATGAAAGATGATGTGCTTAGTATTTTTCAATTTAAAAATACAAAAAATAGGTAAAATAGAAAAAATAATTAAAATGCAAAAAATCTTAAAATAACACACACAAAAAACTTTCTACCATCCTTTATGTAAGTATCTTATTTATAGTGTGTCACGTACAATAATTGAACTTAATGTTGTGCATTTTAATTGACATAATTACATATTTTTAATTGTCATATATGCTACAATAACTCTTGAATTGTTGGTATCTTTAATTTATTTATTGTATGGGGAAAATTTTAACATAAGATGTGAAATTTTGTATTTTTAGTTTTATTTTTTTATGAATTTAATAAATTTATGGGTAAATTATCAAAATAGTCCCTTTTTCTCTCTCTCTCTTTCTTTGCTTTAGGTTATATTTTAGTCACTTATGTTTGAAATGTTACGTTTTAGTCACTTACATTATCGTTTTGCTAAAAAATAGTCACTTTGTCGTCAAGATTTGTTACCTCCCAAATGACCGTTAAAATGAGTTTTAAATGCCAATATAGATGTCCAATTGGGATGAGAAAAGTTATTTTTTTATGAAAATAGAATACAAAATTTTGTTCTAAAACCTAATTTTCTCCTGTATAAAAAGAGGCGACAGTTGGTTTTTTTGTTACCATTAGAGAAGAGAATAGCAAAACGACAAAGAAGAAGAATAAGAAATGGATGCATCGACTTTTTATACCTACTTGCTATGTGGTTGCCCACAATACATAAATAAATAAAGATGAAAATGTCATTTTTGTCTGTCGCATATACAGAAAAACATGAAAAGATTGAGTACCTTTTTGCAAAAAAACCATAATATATGATTCCAAAACTCAGTAAAGAACAAAAAAAGAAGAAAAAAAAAACCATTACTTATTGTAATCCATGCCTGGATCATCCATTGAATCGATCATCTGCTCTTCCATTTTGAATAAAAAATCCAACTGATTGATGGAGCACTCAATTTGATTTCTACTGTTTCGATTCAACAAAGATGACTATAAAAATGAATGATTTTTTTTCCAGTCAAAATGGAAACAAAAACTAAAAGAAAAAGGAGACCAATGGTTCTTTCTTTTCAATTCAAGGATTAATCTGATACATTGGTTTTGATTATTTGAGGAAACCAAATTAACGTTTTCCTTTAATTAATTTAGAAAATTCAATTAATTCAATTTATTTAATTAAAAAATGAATTAATTTACTTGGTTGGACATTCACGTTGACATTTAAAACTCATTTTAACTACGACGTCAGACTGTCATTTAAAAGGTAATAGATCTTAACGATAGAGTGACCATTTCGTAACAAAACAATAACTTAAATAACTAAAATGTAACCTGAAGCAAACAAAATAACTTAATTTATTATTTCAAATTAATTGATTTATCAAAAACTAATCCCATAGCATTATTACAAATTAGTTTAATATTATAGGAATATAAATACTTAAAAGTTAAATTATTATTTTTTTTCAAATTCAACACATGTAATTAAATGTTTGTATGAAAAAAAATTAGTAAGAAAATAAACGAAATGTTTTGTAAAATATTCTAACTTCTATTGATCAATTAGAAAGGATAAATTACATATTACTATATTTAAAACATTTTTAAAACATTAAAAATAATTATATATTTACTTCTATAAATTCTAAATGTCTTCTATTAAAAAAGATGTCAATCATATGTAACTTTTTAAAATGTTTTCAACACCCTTTTAGGGCCCATTAGATGGACGGTACGTTATCTGCAGTTAATGTAAAAATAACAGTAACGGTGATATTAGTTCTGTAGCGTAAGAGAAAAAAAAAACTAAACGTATCGTATTGGAAGTAAGCACCTATTCAAATGTGCTATTAGTGTAGTGATTGTGACTCTTGTACCTTAAGATCTGAAGTTAAAACCTTTATTTTTTATTTTTTTATCTCTATTTGTTTTTAGCGAAATAATAAAAATACAACAATTAATTATTGATATTGTTAATTATATCAATTTAGTCTATTAGAATCAGTTCTCAGTTCAAGTTTTATCAGTGTAAGATTAATAGAGAAAACATTTGAACATTAGTGGCCAAATTTATGATTAACCCAATTTTTATTATTATCTAAGTTTGATTTTAGAAGATAAAAGGCAATAGCTTGAAAATGTGTGCTTGCTTCAATTAGAATGACATAATGCTTTTAAACATATTGTCGTATTAGCATGTTGAACATAGGGATTGAATTTAATAAATAAAAACTGAAATCAAAGGCTTAACCACATAGAACACATACTATGGAGGACCGATACTGAAATTATCCCATTTTAGAAAAATCACGTGAATCGAGCTCGAAACGTTTTTGTAATCTTTACACTTATTTCATTTGTTAAAAAAATTAGGATTTTTCTAAAAAAAAAACACTTGTTTTCCTCGTTAAAAATTAAAAAAAAATCTATTTTCTAATTTTATTTTTGAATTTGAATTTGGTAAATTTTCTCACATTGGGTTTAATTTTTTTATTTAAGTTAAACCCTTAATTTGACAATCGTTTTCAGATTGTGGCTTGGACTTTTACTCATCAAAATTAATCATTAAAAAACCTAAAATTTAGATCTCAATAGGGACCAATTTTCGAATTTAGGCCCCAATATAAGAATAACTGTTAAGTTCAATGACTAACTTGAAAAAAAAAATTCAAACCCCAATATAGTAAAATTTGTCAAATTTAAAACCTAATTTTGACAAAAAAATTTCAAATTCTAATATAAAAATAATTACTATATTGAAATCCCAAATAATAATTTAACCGTTTTAATAATCTTAATTTTCACGTGAGGTAATAAATTTCGGTAAGGTTCACCAACCAATCAAATTTACTTCCTTGTTTTTCACTTCACTTGAAACTATGATGAACTCACAAAACTAAAGAAGTAAATAAGAAAAGCGCGAAAAGGAATGATTCAGTGGTAGAGCCACTAAGAGACCCGAGGGCATGGCGCTTTAAGGTGTAAGATTTTTTAATTTCTTCTTTTATATAATATTATGGAGCTTCTTTAATATTTTTATAGTATTAAAAATAATATTAAGAAAAATTATTATTGATAAAAATAAAGAGAAAATATTTTTGAAGAAGTCAAATTTGAAGAGTAAAAATTAGAATATGAAAAGAGTCGTCCCCACTCTTAGCACTCACATAGACCTATTCAAGGGCTGAGCTACCCGCATAGGCCCGAAGGCCCGCCTGAATTTTGGGAAAAAATATTAGACCCAGAATTGGGCTTAGGTAAAAAAATTAAGCCTATTTAAAATATGGGTTCAACTTGGGCTTGAACATTCAAGGCCCGAGCCTAGCTCGACCTGTTTTAATTTTATAATACTATTTTTATATATTACGTAATTTAGAGCACATTAAAAAAAATAAACTTATAGTAAATATATAATACTACTCTAATGTAAATATTAAAATAACATTAATATGACTATATAATAATTTTTTAATAAATAAAAAATGTATAAAATTATTAAATATAAAATAAAATAAATATTTAAAAATTTTAAAAAATATGGGCGGACATAAAATGAGCTTGGGTTAGTCTTTTGTAAATATAGACAAGTTTGAGCAAAAACTTAAGCTTAAATTTCAGGCTAGGTCAAGCTTGAGTAAGCATAAAGTATACTAATATTATATTTAGGTTTGACTCGGCCCATGAGCATCTCTACACTCACACTATTTTCCTCATCTCTTATCATTATAAAAGTTAAAATAAGAATTATTTTTTTTACATAGCACGTCTAATTTTTACATTTTGACTCCGCCACCACCGAATAATTGTAATGTGAACATGATTTATGCACATTAAACCACAAACTTCACAAATTCCAAGTGAATAATTTGTTATGTACCCTCAATTTTGGTAATGGTAATTGAGGGTGGTCCACAAATCCCAATCATACAAAAAGAAAAAAAATAAAAACTATACATTAAAAAAAGATGATATAAAGTAGGGTATCTTTTGATCTTTTGTATTTGCAACTTGCTTACTTTTTATTTTATTTTATTTTTTATTTTTTATGAATCCTATGCATTTCATCACGTGCATGCAAGCTCACCTTGTCTCTCTCACTTAAAAACAATGGTAAAAGTGTAAAGGAGTTTATTATACAAACGGTTTGATTGTATTTTTCTTCTTTATTTAAAAAATGAGTAGATTAATTTTTTGTTAAATTTTTTACACATTTTTATTGTTAAAAATTGTGTTTGTACATCAATATAATGTACACGTGGCGTGTAACTATTTAGTTATTCAATCAACCGAGTCAGTTTTAACCATACAAGTAGATGAATTTTAATAGAAATAACTAATTTACTTTTTTTAATTTAACGTATAAAGACTAATTTATCTATTTCTAAGTAAAGAGGATAAAAGACAATCTTACTCCTATAATAAAGTCTCCATAATACTTTTACACGCAAATTTTTTAAATTTATTACTTTATAAAAATGATATATATTTTTATAATATCATATTGTGTTGAATCTGATTAAAGTGATATATTAATTTAATTAATCTCTTAAATAATAATAGCAGTAATATAAATATATAATTAATGAGGCATTATTAAATACTTAAATCACCTTTTATCTTATCTCAACTTGGTGTGTATCATATGAATGTTCAGAATCTATGTCTGATTTAGGACCCAACTGAACCCGACAAAACATTTTTTAACTTTAAACCTACATTAATATTACAATCTTTCTACTTTAGAATTTACATATATTGCCTGTAATAATTATGTCAACCTAATTTATATATTAGATTTAAGAAAAAATTATGTAATAAATATATTTATTAAAATTTTATATAAAAAAATAAATTATATTTTGGTTGAAATGATAAGTTAAGAGGTTTAATATTTATAATAATATTTTTATTTTATGCAAAATTGTAATGATTTATAAAGATGTAAAAAAATGAATTTTTAATAATTTTGTAACTGAATTTGTGGGGTGTGTTGCATTTATCGAATTCTTTGCAAGTAGTATAGAAAGACGTTTGATGAGCAACTGACAACGTTGAAATGGCGAAGCAGAGACGACGTATTCTCCATATAAGCGGCTGTTTTTTTTTACTTCAAGTAAAACTTCTTCTCCCAGTTAAGCACTATTTATTCCAATGATATTTTAGTATGATTAGAACTATAATCTTAGCCTATTTAAAGGGGTCATTGTATCCGTATTTTGAGTGGCCAAAATTAACACACCAATCAACAATGACTTTTCTTTTAGGCGACAAGATGTAGTCGTATATGAGTTTTGGTGAAAGTTTCGTAATAATTATGGAGAGCATTTCGTTTCCAAGTTAAGACTTTGTTTTCGGGGTTTGAGATTGTACGTTTAGTACTTTTAAGTTAGTTTCTGCATATTGTACTATCGTTTGTTTACTCATTTAGTGAAAAGTCAATACATCATTAGCTCGTGGTTTTTCTCTTTTTGAAGGTTTGCCACGTAAAATATTTATGTCTTTTATTCTCCACTTTTTCTATCTCGTTGTTTATACGAGTCGGTCCTCAATAGAATTTAAATCCGTTTTGATGAATGATATTTACGAGTCGGTCCTCAATAGAATTTAAATCCGTTTTGATGAATGATATTAACTTAGTTGGATAACCAATCCTAATTCTCAAAGCGTGAAGAAGCTTAAAGCATTGCTTTAATTTTTGATTAAAATTTACAAATTTGGCCAGAAAAATTCAAATCTATTTGATTTAATCTATTGAATTTAAATTCGAAACAATTTAAATTTAAAACGATTTGAACTTGAAACGATTAGCACTTAAAATTATTCAAACAAGTAATGATCATGTTCAAAAAATAGAAGCCTTAAAACCTAAACTACTCGCCTTCACCTAAATGATTTGAATATGAAATTAACCTGAATTAGTCTGGGAAATATTAAAAATTGAATTCACCCAAATCAAATTGATCCCACCAGCATTCTTTATACATTTGAAATTTAGTTTCTATATTTTTATTTTCAAGAATTTAGTTATTCTACTTTTCAAATTTTAAAATTCAAGTCTAATTGTTAACGGTATTAAAATCGTTATGTTAAATTTACTGATGTAACATTTTGAAATGAAAGAAATATTCACTTAGTAGCTATGTAACAAAAAAATAGCATTGAATTGAACTTGAATTTAATATAAAATTTTTAATTAATTAGACTTGTATTTCTAAAGCAGAAAAATATGGGGTGAAATTCTAAACGTGTAAAAAGTAAAGGGACCTTAAGCAGAACTTATCCAATTACCAACTCACAGGTCTAATTGCATGTGTTCACGTGCTTCGTCAGAATGGCATACGCCATCAGGCAAATTTTTTATATATATAAATATTATTTATTATTTATTATACCATTTTTGTTTTTCTCTGTTAAACAAAGAGATCTGCAATAATGCTTGTCTTTTCATTCAATTCATTTCAACTACCTTTTTCATCTATTATTAAATGAGAAATTAAAAAATATATATATATATATATAAAACAGGAATAAGAAATTGTCTCATTCAATTAATTAATAAAAAATTTTAAAAAAATATACTATGATAATGGGTAAATGGATCAATATATACTATGATAATCAGTAAATGAATCAATACTCGAGTAAAATATACATTAAATTTAAGTTAATTTAACGGTCAATATAAGAAATTAGAAAAGAAAATTTTTTTGATTTTAGGTGACATTCAAAATTGTTTTATACTGTAGAAGAAACTGGAAAGAGAACAAACATATAAATCGATTTTAACAACTTAACAACTTAAATTAAAATTCGAATAATTTCGTAACAAACACGTAAATTTATTAATAATTTAGTTACATCGACTGTAGTTTTTAGTATATTTTGCATAGAAAAACACTCATTAAATTAATTAATACACACGCTTACGTTACATAATACGTACACTTTCTACATGTTATTACACATAAATGAAATCGGTGTAATAACCAAAGACAACCTTCAATACTTCTATTATTTATAATAATAACCCAAAATAAAACATTCTATTACAATTTAATCCCCCATGCACAATTATTAATTTCATTAAGCAAATATTATTAGCAAGTCTTGAGTGGGTTACCGCAAAGACAATCATTACTATCAAATGATGAAGCTTCAAGGTGATCGAACGGCGTTCCCACCGGAATCGTACCGCAAAGATGGTTATGGCTGAGATCTAAATGTCCGACGAACTTCGCCGATGATAGAGATCCGGGGACCGCACCTTTCAAGTTATTGAACGATAAATCAAGTGCCATGAAGTACGATTTCGGCCCGAAAACGTCCGGTATGTTGCCTTCAAGGGAGTTTCGACTCAAGTTTAAGATACCCAAACCGGTACTACCCAGAACCGCCGGCGGTATTTCGCCGGTGAGCATGTTGCTGCCTAAGTCCAACGTTGCGAGCACCTTCATTTTGCCTAACTGTGCTGGTATTTGACCCTGTATTTTGTTTCTCGATAAATCCAAGTCGGCTAACCGGTACATGTTGCTGATGGAGATTGGGATCGTACCAGTGAGTTGGTTTCCACTCAGTAATGCACGGCTCAGCATTTTCAGGTTGCCAAAGTTGGCCGGGACTTCGCCGGTGAGGAGGTTGTTGCTCAAATCGAGGTGTTTTAAACTGGAAAGTTGAACAATGGAGCTTGGGATTTCGCCGTTGATTTTATTATCAGCTAAGTTCAAGACGGTGAGCTTTTGAAGGTTCCCTATCTGGTCTGGGATTTTTCCCGATAAGGAATTTCCGATAAGATCCAAGACTCTCAAGTTGGGCAACGACGCCAAGCATGATGGGATCTCACCGGCGATACCTTTCCAATCAGCAATGATTAAAGTAGTGACCCGGTCGAGCTGACAAATAGAAGGGTTAATGGTACCGGTCATGTAACCGGAAGATGAGTGGCCGGTTTTTTGAAGAATGGGGTCTTCGGACTCACCGCGTAGGGAAACGTCGGTGACTCGGTGAGTGGTGGGGTCACAGCTAATACCGTACCAGTTGGAACAACAATCGGTGCCTTTCCATGAATCGAAGATGCCTAAATAAGGCTCCTTTAACGATGAACTTAAAGCTAGCAATGCTTCTCGGT
This sequence comes from Gossypium hirsutum, assembly GCF_007990345.1. Classification (NCBI taxonomy): domain Eukaryota; kingdom Viridiplantae; phylum Streptophyta; class Magnoliopsida; order Malvales; family Malvaceae; genus Gossypium; species Gossypium hirsutum. The sequence continues at coordinate 3,322,407 of NC_053431.1, read as the reverse complement.
CGGAAGAAGGGCAAGCATTGACGGCGCCAGAGATAATGGCTAATAAGAAGGCCAAAGCTATGGCATTGAAGGAGAAGATCCCCATTGAATCTCCTTTTTTTATGCCCTTTTTGTTTTTGGGTGTTTATATGTATAAATTAAACGAAAATTTGGTTTTGATTTTACGATCTGAAACAATAATGGAGATGAACGAAAGTTAAAGAGAGTGAGCAGTGAGCTCTGACAAGGTTTTGCAAAAATAGAGATATTAGGGGGAGGTACTTTTATAGTAGCTCATGAGCCGAGTTAACTCTAATAAATTAAAAATTAAATATAATATAAATATTCAAGATTTCTTTGGGGATCCCATTCAAATTTCAAAAAAACTTATTTTTTTCCAATAAGCGAATTCAGAAAAATTTAAGGAATAACAACTATGAAAATAAGGGTTTTCGTTTGTAAAATTTGTGAAAAATGTCGCTTAATCCGTAGGAGGGGACAAATTATTTCTATTCTAAAAAAAACAAAGACAATGATAATATTTCTATTCTAAAAAAAACTCCTGAAAGAAAAGAAACTAATCTTAAAGAAAGCGATAAACAAATAAAAATAGAATATCTGTTTTGACATGAAATGGATATATCCATATATTTCTGACTTATCTTTATGAAATGATAAAATATGGCAAAACCTATACCAAAAGTTGGTTCACGTAGGAATGGGCACAGTAGTGCACGGAAAAGTGCACATAGAATACCAAAAGGAGTTATTCATGTTCAAGCAAGTTTCAACAATACCACTGTTATAGTTACAGATGTATGGGGTCGGGTAATCTCTTGGTCCTTCGCCTAGGGGTGTGCAAAATTCGGTTAAAACCGAAAAAATTCGGTTAACCGACCGAATTCTGTTAATCGGTCGGTTAACTGAATATTTTCGGTCGGGGGTCGGTTAAGAATTTTTAAAATTTTCGGTTAACGGTTAAATCAGTTCGAAACCGGTCGGTTAACCGAAAAAATTCGGTTTAACCGAATTTTGTAAGGTAATAGGCCTTAAATTAAGCCCAGCCGGCCAGCCCAATATATTTTTTCTCCTCCAGGCTCTAAGCCCAAGAACTAAGCCCAAGAACAATTCATGTTTCATGTTTCATGTTTCACGATTTCATGTTTCATACTGCATGTTTCATGCTTTCTTCTGTACATTATAGTGCACGCAAATTTATAATGTAAATACTGCATTATACTGCATGTTTCATGCAATACTGCATGTTTCATTTTTTTTCCCAAGTTTGTAATGTAAGTTTATTTATTTTTAAATAAAAATTTTATAAATAATCTGAACCCAAATTTATATCCACATCTTCTCTTGAGCAGCAGTACGTGTCTTTCAAAATATGAATTAATTGTAAATTTATTTTATGTGTTAAAGACTTATGTAATGTTTTTAATTATTTAGTGATTCAAAATTTTATGTAATGTTTTTAGTTATGTAGTGATTCAAAGACTTATGTAATTTTTTTAATTATTTAGTGATTTAAATCGGTTAAGTTGGTTAAATCGGTTAAATCGGTTAAGTCGGTTAATCGGTTAAATAGGTTAAATCGGTTAATTTTTAACCAAAAAAAATCATATGATTTTCGGTTAATTCGGTTAACCGACCGGTTTAACCGAAAAAAATTCGGTTCGGTTAATTTTTTTAAAAAAAATTTCGGTTCGGTTAACGGTTAAAAAATTTTGGAGGTCGGTTAATTCGGTTTTAACTAATTCGGGTCGGTTAACCGGTCGGTTAACCGAATGCACACCCCGACCTTCGCCGGCACTTGTGGATTCAAGAGTACAAGAAGGGGGAAAAGTATGGGTAAATTTAAATTGAGCTAGAATTAGTCATTTATAAATATAAATAAGATTAAGCAAAATTTTATGCTCATATTTCAAGTTGAGCCGAACTTAGAGAAATACATATTCTACTTAAACTTAATGCATAAATATCTGTAATTATGAACAAGTCAATTGAACATGTGCGAGTGTAAATATCCATTTTAATTGTTTTTGTTATTAAATTTTTTTATAATGAGATCTACTAATATTTGATAAATATATAATGTGTTAATTAAATCAGGATTTATGTCTGATAAATTTTTTCAAAATTATTTTCTATTCAAAAGATTCAAACTTGAAAATTTATCTAAATATTTAAATAAATTAATTAATTTTATCGCATCATATATATATTTATTTTGTAATAGTATGTATTACATTACAATTATTTTAGGGGGTCAAAATTAATTTTTAATTTTTATGATAGCAAAAGTGTAATTTCAGAATTTGAATAGCTTATATCTTTATAAATTTTAAAGGATTAAATCAAATTTTTATCATTTTTAGGTGGCTAAAGTACAATTTTTATATTTATTAATTTAAAATTTTAAATGACATAAATAAAAAATATTTCATTTTAAGGGGACGACGCCCCTGCCAGCCCTGACTCCGCTACTAAATTTAATATTTAATATTTGACGATATATATAATTATACAGTAATATATCATATGATGTCATATTTTTTAAATATATTTTTAAAAGTAATAATGTGTTTAAATTATCAAATATAAATAGTCATTAATAATGTTAATATGAAATATGTGGTATTTTTATTTTATTTGTTTATGAATTGATGTCAAATGTCGAGATAATTTTTGATTGAGTCAATTTATACGAGGTTAAATCAAAATTTAAAATATTCGAATCATGTAGAATTTGAGTCGTTCAAATCAACTAATCGATATTTTAAGTTATATTAAATTCAATTCATTTGTATTCGTCAACTTTTACTAAATCGAATTGAAAATAGGATTAATCGGATTTGGTTCTCATACTTTTTAAAAAAATTGAGCTTAACATGAGATATTCACATGCATGCACGACGCTCATTGCCCAATAATATCATGGGATCAATCGGTCACCCTATTAAATTTCAATTTAGGATTTTAATTCTTTTTGAGGGTCCCATTTCCTTTTTTTTTTTACAATTTATTCATTTCATTGGTATAATGATTACTAAGGGATTTATTGTTCAAAAACTTAATGATTACTAAAAGATTTAATATTTAAAGAAAAAACAATGACATTATGGTGAATTGTGGTATGGGTTTAATCATGGAGAAGATTAATTTTGGAGTGTCTATAACATGGATGAATCAATTTCAGTAATCAAGCATGATCTTGCAGCTATTCAATTCACCATGATTAATTTCAGCACTAGTTACAAATTAATCCTGCTTTTCATGATTCAAAATTTGGTGAAAAATAAAGTTGGGTTTAATTGGTAACATTGAAATAGTTAGAGGTTTTATATTCGAATTTCGTTTTTATGTAAATGTGGGTTTTTAAAAAAAAAATTATTTTATGTTATGATAAATATTGATAACGGTGGTAAAATGGTTACAAAGCAATAAGAAAAGAAAAATAAGTACACATAGATTTTACGAGAAAACTCTTTCGAGAAAAACCACGGGCAGAATAGAAGAAATTCATTAATGTTGAAAACAGAATGATACAAGAGGAGTTTCGAATACATCTATTTAAGGGTGAAAAACCTTCTGCCTTTCGCCCCCAGAGGTCCCCTTATTTTGCTACTGTATTTATTTATTCAACAAGTGATATGATTCAGATCATACAATCTCTAAAATTTTGATTATAGTCAATTATTGTAGTGGAATGTGACAATAAACTTTGGAGATCTAATTAAATATTTCAGAAGATTTTATTAAAATTTTCAAAAATTTCAAAGAACCTAATAATAATTTTCCAAAATTTTGAGGAAGCCATGCCAAGTCCCCTTTGGTTTCTCCCACCTTCTACTTCTACCAGTAGTTAGTTAATTTGACTATATGCAAACCCCATAGATTGAATCAAATTATTCGTTATATTATTAAATGGATCAATTTATTCATTGTAGTATTAAAATATAAGAATGGTAAAACTCGAATCGTCTCATGATTTCCAATTTGGAGTGGATCTTTTTTGTTTGAAAAGTGGATGCTAGGTAGAGGCAGATAGATTTCCTTTTTTGGATAATGGGTATGGAACGGTTGCAGTCATTGTTTGTCTTGTTTTGACCTGCTCTACTATATAAAATTATCATTTTATCATTGTATATATAAACTATTAAAAGGGTAAAAATGTAATAAAATAATATAGGAGAAATATATATTTTATGCTTAAAATTTTTTGAAGAATTATGTTAAAATATTTATTGAGTTTAAAAAGATTGAAAATATTAAAGATGAGTAGAAAAAAATTTAATTGAAGCGGAGCAGAGTGAGGATGGATGCATCCAACATCTATGGAGGTGGTAGTAATTTTCAATATTATACAATCATAGCGGGGCAGACCAAGCAAAGCGTGTCAATTGTGAAGCGGTAATGGATTTAGCAATATCTACCCCAACCTACTCCATTGTCATCCCTTTTAAAAATAATCAAATAAGGCCAAACTGGGACATAAATTTGTCTTCAAAACCATAAAAAAGCTTTCAAAACATAAATTTGTTAAGCAATACATAATATTTGATATTAATATCTTATTATTAATATAATAATATTAGGTTTGTTTTAAGTGAACGTTGTGATTGAACCCGAACATATATATCACCATTGATTTTTATCTCACCACTATTGTATTCCATTCTCAAATCTATAATAAATAATCATAGCTCTACCGAACCAACCTTATTGCTCACCTCGATTTTAACTCTTAATGGTCATCAGATGATGAATTAAAAATCAAAGGAGGTTGGAACATTTTTTTTTAGACCTTTCGATATTTGGTAGTCACATTAAATTCCAACAAAATTTAAATTTGGGTTTGGATCTCTAAATACGAAGTAAGTTTTTTCAACATTGCTTTTTGAGATGGAGTTGGGTGGCTAGCAGGGGCCTCGACATCCCTAAAATGTAAAATTTCAATATTGCCCCTTTAAGTTTTACAAAATCTTAATCAAGTAAAAGGTAAAATTACACTTTGCCCCAAAAAATGATAAAGATATATTTTATTAAAATTATGAAATTTTATTTTAATTGTCATGAAAATATATAACTTAAATCCGCTTTCCGTAAATTTTATTTAACTTCGCACTTCACTGTTTTCTCTCACAAGACTTGAACTTCATATTTTACTTCAACAATATCAATCTTTTTACGACTCAATCTCGAAATTTACCAATAAGCTTGGGTGACGCAAAGCTTGAGACCGAACATGAAGTTGAACAATTGGTTGAAGACAAAGGTCAAGGAGATGAGTTGGTTTGGCAATGGAACCACATGGGGAAACTGATCCAACCCCCGACACATGGATTAAACAAAGGGGGCCCCCCATTAAAACCAGCTTGGAAGTGATGAGATAACATGGGATGGCTTCGTCCCTACCATCACTCTCTTATCACACTCAAACTTCCAAGCGCTCTCACATGCATTTGCTATTCACTAATGACAAAACAGAAACAAGCCCTACCACATACCGCCATAATATATCACTCATTCATTTCTTTAAATTTTCTCTTTTAACTATGATTTAAAGGTTAATACATTTAGAACTCGTGACTCGGTTCAAATTGGATTTGGGTAAAAAATAAAATCTATTTAAAAAATAGGCCCAACCTCGAGCAAGATTTTTTTGCAGGCCTGACCCAAATTTGCAAAAAGAAAATTTGTTTTTTTGTTATTATTTTCCCACTACTATTTTGTTATTATTGTTTAGATATTATATAACTCTTGTTTTATTGTTAATCTTGTTACTATTTTTGAGGCATTTACTTGTTAAGTTGAACCTATATTAGCTTTATTTAAGTGTAAAAACATTTTTAAATCTATTTTCAATTTGTTAGAAAATATTTATTTTAATGTTTTTAGTGTTTTGATGTATTCAGTTTTTAAAATTTTTTTATATAAAAAAATTTAATATAGATAAGTCGAGTTGCACCCTATTTTAGCATTGTTATTTGGGTCAAGTTTAAATAAAATTTTAAGTTTATTTTTTAAGCCAAACTTGGGCCTAAAATTTTTTTTAGGCCTGGCCCAAACTTGGTCCATTGACACTTGTGGGTAGTAAAATAAAATAAGTATTAGAAAGATGGGTAAACTATCATATTTAAAGGATCCGGCTAAATATGCAAATTGGACATAATTTTTTAAGGATTACTTACATAAAAATTATAGGATTATAATGTAATTACAATATGTCAGTCAAACGAGTCTAGAAAGTTACAATTCTTTATAATTAAATATATATATATAATTACTGCCCTAATAATTAAATTTTCATTCAATTACTTTGTGGTGTCCATATATATATATGAATATAAATTTTTAAACAAAATTATTTTAAGGATATTACTTACATCATCATCACCAAATAATAATGTAAAATAAAAAAAATATTTATTTGAGAAATAATCCAATTTATTCATGTTTTTGGGCCCAAAAATTTGGACCGGACCTAGTTATTTAAAGCATTCAATGGCCCAAACCTTAGGCCGACTTGATGCTGGGCCTCGGGAATTATAGCGAAGCAAAAAAATATAACAGCAATACATGTGTAGATGTGTTCATAAGCCAGGTCAGGTCAAGCTCAGACTGGATTTAAGTATGATATTAATCTACTTATGTTCGGCCAAGCCCGACTGACCCAAAATATGGGCATAAAATTTTACCTAAACCTACCCATATTTGTAAAAGACTAACCCAAGTCCATTTTAACCCACCCATATTATTATTTTTTAAAATTATTTATATTATATTATTTAATATTTAATAAATTTATACATTTTTATTTATTGAAATATTTTATATAGTCATCTTAATATTATTTTAATGTTTATATTAGAGTAGTGTTATATATTTAGTATAGGTTTATTTTTTTAATGTGTTCTAAATTACATGATATAAAGTATTATAAACTTAAAAATGGGTCGGGCTGGGCCTGGGTATTGAATGTTCAAGCTCGAGTGTGACCCATATTTTAAACGGGCCTAATATTTTTATCCAAATCCTCCTAAATTTCAGGTGAGCCCTCGGGTTTGGACGAATAACCCAGCCCTTAAACAGATCTATATATGATGCTGGATTTATATTACTTGTTACTAAAAATAAATAAATAAAGCATGTAAAAAGATAATATATAATATATTTTTATAATTATCTATACCTATTATTTATAAAAACACTTTATTAAGTTGATAACACCCATCAATCGGATCTTAATTCAGTTGATAATATTTTAATATTTTAATATTTTTTATTTTAACAAAAACTAATAAAAATACGAATAAATTGGAATTATTGTTAAGGAATATATATAATAACAAAATTATTTTTTTCTTAAATAAAAATTATCCTAATGATATGTTAAAATTATTATAAATATATAGTTATAATTAATATTTAATATTTTTTTAAAATTCCTTCAAAAATAATTTATTTAAAATTTTATAATTAATACCTAATGAACTATTTTAAAATTATAATTTAATATGTTAATATTATAAGTAACGATTTTATTTTTATTTTTGGTTCTAACCTTTTTATTTTAATATTTTTATTAAAATGTGTTCATTTGTTTACATATATATATATCATCTTATTACTATAAAAAATTCAAGATTGATGACAACACCATGATAAATATTTGTATTATATTTAGTATTGTTAATATGATATATTTATGTGTTTTTAAATTCCGTTTACTCATAATTTAATTTAATTTTTTTATTTTAACATCGTACATTTAATATTTATTATATGTTATTTTTAAACCCACATATGTGTTCTAAATCAATGGTTTCGACACACATACGTATGTGATATGATTTCTAACATTAATAATGTATTTGATTGAGTTAGTGTCACAAGTTAACTCGGCATCGACTCAAGATTGATGACAACACAAAACAATTTATTTTATTTTTTAAAATTTTAATGTCATATATATTTCATGTGTTATTAATAGTCACTTTTGTATGCCTTGGGTTACATTTTAGTAATTTATGTTTGAAATGTTACGTTTTAGTCATTTGCATTATCGTGTTGTAATATTTTAGTCACTGAACTGTTAACTGTCGTTAACGGTGCAACGATAAGCTGATGTGTCATGTTAAATCATTATTTCAAATGAAAATTTTAGGTTAAATTATAGAGTTGGTCCACATATTTTTTCATTTTGAGCAATTTAATTTTTTTGCTTTTATGTTCTTTTAATTTTTTTCTTTATTTTACATTTTATGTTCTCCATTTATGTTAACGTAACTTTTCTATATTTTTCCATTTGTTAAAACATCCATGCATATAGGTTAAGCTATTTTAGTTTGCCATTTTTTGTTTCTTGCTTTCGTGAATCACAGGAAGAAAGGGAATTCAAGGGGTATAATCGGGTCTAGTTCTCGACTGGATGCAAAGGGTAAGAATTGTGGGTGATGCGGAAAGGGGTTTGGAATATTTGCACGAGAAGGCTCAAACTTTAATTATCCACAGAGATATCAGATCTAGCAATGTATTTCTTTTTGAATACTTCAAAGCAAATAATGCAGATTTTAACCTTTCAAACCAGGCTCCCGACATGGCTGCTCGTCTTCATTCAACTTTTGTTTTGGGAACCTTCGACTATCATGCACCTAAGTATGTTATCTTAAGTTGCTTTATATCATTGTTCATTTTTTTCCCATCTAACCAATCATTACCAGTTGCTGACATAAATAATTAAAGGGAGGAAAACAAAAGGAAAAGCAGAAAATAATGAAAAAAAATGAAAGTTAAAAGAACATAAAAGAAAAAAATTAAATTTCTCAAAACGAAAAACTATATAGAGACTAATTGTATTTAACCTAAAATTTTTGTTTGAAATGATAATTTAACGTACCACGTTAGCTTACCATTACACCATTAACGGCACTATCACTCGATCTGATTCATGCATTTCTACCTTCATGTACACTATCAACGGCATCTTCGAGTATCATATACTCTGATTGGATAAAAATTACAGCAGAACACATTCTATGATATACGGGTCGGTGTATGACATCCATTTAAACTAAAGTGCATAATTGTAAATTCTGTTATGTACGAAATTTTATTTTACGAATCATTATATAATTATTATGGGTTTGAAAAAATAAGTTAGTAACATCGGCTTCTGAGCATTGATCTAACAATAGTAGGATATCTTCGAGTTGCTCGGCCAGTCCTGCGTAACTCAACCCATGGTTCCACCTATACAAGCGATATGTTAATTCAAACATTACAACAAATAAACAACATTTACTATACAAACTACATATTATTAAGAAATGATTTTTACATTGTCACCAATGAGAATATATATGAGTCGTTCACTTGGGGACGTAAAAATGGTAGTCGCCACTAGGCCCATGACTGCAGCAGGACCAAGCAACCACCGATTGACATCTTATCCAGTTTTGTCGCTTGACACAACTCTCGGTACAATGTGGCCAGCACGACTGATCCCTAACTCATTCGTCTGATTTCTTTTAAGTTGACTAGGTGTAGTAGTCACCTTATGTGTATTAGTTTCCAAGATTTATCGGGCATTATGATGCCCCCAATTAACCTTAGGATTAATGCTCGAGCATATTGTTCTTTGACGACATCGAGCGCGTCATTAGGAAGATATTTAAAATTGGTTTCCAACCACTTCATATCTATTTAACCACAGTAAATCTTATTCGACACCTTCCCAATAATACCTCGTAAAGGTTCTCTTTATCAAGAACGACTGCCGGTCCCGTAACGATTGACTCATCCACTGGTAAACCAAGTTGTAAAGCTACGCTATTGAGCTTGATTGTACACTCTTCGCATAGAAGATGGAAAGTGTGTGTCTCGGGCCTCCAACTTTTCACCATCACGCTGATGAATATAGGGTTGAGTTTGTAGCCCCCGAGCATATGAGACGCATGCAAGAACCCTGTGTCTTGAAAATAACCATGAATTTCAATATTTGGACTTATTGACAAGTTATGCATGAACCTCTCAAAAACATGATCATATGTCTATTTATATCGACAAAAAAAATTAATTTTAAAAACAAAAAAACTTTTAAATTTAACTTAATTGAAAATAAAAAAATTTAAAATTTCGTCTACCATTATCGCTTGAGCAGCAAAAATGTGCTTATCGTCAAAACAAATCAGAGAAGTTGTTATTCATGAAAATTTAATAGAAACAAATAATATACGAAATAATTAAATAAAATTATAGTATTTTTAAATAAGTGTATCAAAAAATTTAGAACAAAACTTGAGAAAATTAAAAGAGTTAAGGGCTTAAAAAGAATTAAAAGAGTTGAATTTAAGTGAAAAGAATAAAAAATGACACGGTATTTATAAGAAAAAAATTATCGTTGGGACACTTTAAAAATTTTATTGTTATTAAATTTTTAAAAAATGACTATCGATAGAAAGCGCGTTCCCTGGTGCACTTTTACACACATTCTCGAAAAAAAAAATCCACCTAAAACAGAAAAAAAAAAGAAAAAAAAAAAGAGGCATATACCCCTTATTTACCCTTTTGAGACGGCCAATAATAATTCTTATTTGTATATTAATTTTTGTGATGATATGATGTGTTGAAGAAAAACAAACAAAAAAGTAAATGCGTAATTTACAATAAAGGTCATTCAACTATGGTCTTTTTCATTTTCTTGTCACCTATCTATGAAGAATTATAAAATAATTATTTAACTATTAGTAAATTTTTTGGTCATTTAATTATGAAAAGTTATAAAATGACCATTTAACTATTTAAATTTTACCTTTTTGGTCACAGCTGATTAACATAAAAATGAAAAGGCCCAAAATCTAAGATTTTGGGTTACCAAAAAAGAAAAAATTGAATAATTGAGTGATCATTTTGTAACTTTTTTAAATTCAGTAACTGAAAAAGAAAAATATCATAGTTGAGTGACTACTAATATAATTTACCCTAAATAAATAAATAATATTCTTTTTTTTTTCTCTCAACCTGACCGACTCGACCTTCACCTCATTCTCTTTCATCGAATATAAATATATAAATAAACAAAAATTGTAAAAAGGAGAAAAAAAAGGGAAAAAAACCCTCCATTATTTTCCGATTGGAAGGCTCAGATCGAACCTAGAAACCGACAGTATCTTCTCCGTCTTCAGGTCAGTCCCCGGTCTCTCCTTGCTTTTTCTCCGATTCCTCCGCCGGTATCATCCCTTTCCTTTTCTTTTTTATCTGGAATTTTTGAAAACTATTTTAATTGTTTTTATACGGAATCGGCGGTAGCCGTTCGATTTGCGTTCGACGGATCTGATGCTACCCGTTCTTCATAGATCTGAATCTATTGTGTTATTGTTTTATTGTTATAAAAGAAATTATTGATTTTATCGATTAGGTCAAAGAACCCTAAATAAAGTTTTAGGAGAATCCAATTGATCAGCTGATGGTTGTCATCGGGTATTGGGAATATAGGAACATACGTATTTTGATCTGGTGTTTATTTTGTGTGGGTTATTGAAAAGAAGACATGGATTCTGCTTTTGCAACTGTGATTTTATCGTTTTGTCATGCTTTTTAATTGTTGAGCTTATTTTGGTGCTTTCTTTGTGTGTTATAGTAAATACTATGTGTTGTTATAATGGTCATACCTTAAGACCCTCTGCAACATCTAAATATCTTGGAAGCTTTACTTGTCCAGCAGCAACTTCCTGTCAATAGCGTTTTTAAGTGTTGTTGGCTCTTTTTGCCAATGGAGAAAGGAGTGCCATCTAGCCTTTTTGTTAATGATGGTTCCTTCATGGAGAGGTTTAAACAGCTTCAACAACAGAAGGATGACAAAGACAAGGCTGCGGCTTTGGAGGAATCTAAACCCCCCAAAGTTGTAAAAGGGTCACCAGCTCCCAAGCCTTCCATTGCTTTTAAGCCCAACGATGTACGCAAGACCGCCCAACTTCCTTCAGGGGGCAAACTTGCTTTCAGCTTGAAACAGAAATCAAAGCTTGTGGCACCTCCTGTTAAGTTGGATGCAGATGAGGATGAAGAGGACCAAGATGCAGGGAGGTTAGATGACAAACCAGTTAAAAAGCAAAAATTGGGTCGATCAGATTCCTCTGAACAAGCTTCGAAACAAGTGGATGTTGGTAATTACTGCTTTTTTAATATTGTTGTGTTGCTGTTGGTGACTGGTGGTCCTCAAGGAATTTACATGCTTAGGTTGCATGTCAGATACATTTCCAACTAGAATGAGTTTATGGTTTACGAATGTTTGAATTACTAGTTTATTGCGCCTGCGGTTAAATTCTTACCGACTTAAATAGAGGTCTAGACAAAAATTCCTCCTTTCTCTTATCATAAAGAAATTTTTTATAGTTGTCTAGGTTAAAATAGTCCCCTTCATAAACTGCTGTGATTTATGAAGTCATCTGGCCATCTTCTCTGATCTTAAAGTGGTGGATGAAGAGGGCAAAACATTCTTGAATATTTCTTGTCTCATGAATGCAGCTTATATCTTAATTACCAATCAACATTGGTGGAAAGAGATGTTCAATGAAAGATTTGGAATATGTGGCACGCCTGCTACAAGAGTAATTTGCATTCTCTTCTTCATGCTCTTGGTATTAATCAGTTTTATAAGTGATATGCAGCACCAACTTCCCCAAGCGATCTCACTGTGAAGAAAGTTGCCGACAAACTTGCTAGTTTTGTTGCCAAAAATGGAAGGCAGTTTGAACATATTACTCGTCAAAAAACCCTGGCGACACACCTTTCAAGTATGTTTACTTGGCATTAGTCTTTTTAGTTCTGTTCCACGAGTGCATTGATTTTTTGGCTCCTTTTTGTTTTCTGTGTTCTGTGTATTTGATTTTTTACTGTATCCAGATTCCTTTTCGATGAGAGTTGTTCTGATTACAAATACTATGCATACCGCCTTGCCGAAGAGGAAAAAGCTCTTTTAGAGAATAAGGAAGAACAAACTCCTCAAAGCGGTTAGTATCTTTTCTCTCCTTGACCACGGTATTGGATAGGATCTTTTTGGATTTGTATGCTCTAATTTTCTGTTGCTATTATTTCTTTCTTGTTACTTCATTCTGTTCTGCACCATAGAATATATATCGGAGTTACTGTTCATGCACGACTAGTCTAGGAATTAGCTCCAAAACCTCAAGAAATTTATGATTGTTGCATATGTAAAGGTGATATGTCCCATCCTTCTGTAATGACATGACCAATGCTTTTCTATGTGGTATAGGCATTTCAGCTTCTAAGTCCACAAGCAGCTCTAGTAGGGCAGCTCCGCAGCAATCAAGTTATCAAATTCCTGCCTCTGCTTTGTATGAGAATGAGGAGCCTAGATCTTCAGGGACTTCAGCGGGAAGAGCAGGTGATGATGCATGAGATATTTGTTGTTAGTTATTTTTATGGGGTGAATATGAGTCTGGCTTTCCTTGGTTTGCGTGTCTAGGGTTATCAAGTTCTTTGAATTAAAATTATCTTTCTTTCTTTTGTCTAGCAAATTATGCAAATGTCTCCTTGGTCATTCTGTCTGTTTAAAGGTTGTCAATCATGTTCTGTTTTTTTTTTAATTATAATAATCTGAAAAAGCAACTGTCCTGCTACTTTGTTTTAATAGTAACTGCATTCTTTCTTTCTAATCTTCACTTAAGATTGTCAATTAATGATATAAATATTTTTTTTTCCTTCTGTTAAATCGTCCTTGTAGATTGTAAATTCATACATTATCAATTTGCAGTTGTATTGTGATATCAGCAGGTATTACTAATGGACAATTTTGTTTGCCTGATGTTATATACATGCTCTTCTATGACACAGGTTCATCCAGTGCACCTTCAGGTGCAGATCCTATAGCAATGATGGAGTTTTACATGAAGAAGGCTGCTCAGGAAGAAAAGATGAGGACACCTAAGCAGTCCAAAGACGAGATGCCACCACCTCCTTCCCTTCAAGGTGAATTTTGTCCCTGTTTGAAATGTGTATACTTGTGTGTTCACATGGACATGATGTGTTTTCTTTTTTCTTATTGCTAAAACCCATTACCCATATTCTTTTGGCTAGCGGGTCCAGTGAAGAAAGGTCATCATATGGGCGATTATATCCCACAGGAAGAGCTTGAAAAGTTTATGGCTGCCTGCAATGATGCTGCTGCACAAAAAGCTGCAAAGGAGACTGCCCAGAAGGCAAAGATTCAATCTGATAATGTTGGGCATAAACTCTTATCGAAAATGGGTTGGAAAGAAGGTGCTTTATCTACTCTTTCTGACTTGTGTACTTGCTCGTCTCTAGCCTGGTTTGTGTTGACCAACAGATTGAAACTCAACTCTAAATTCTGTCTAAAATGAATCATAAGAACTCAGATAAGATAAACCATGTAGGACAAGGGATTTAAATGCATGTGGCAATTAATCTTTTTCTGTATCTTGCAATCAAGCGATGACGCAGGTGCCAGTAATTTTTTATTGTTTATTTTGCCTTTGCGGTAGTATTATCAAACTATTAATTACATATTATGAGCACCGTTTATAGAAGGGAGAAGTTTAATACCTTGGCTTGCATTGGGTTGCAGGTGATGGTTTAGGGAGTTCCAGAAAAGGCATTGCAGATCCAATCATGGCTGGTGATGTAAAGATGAACAATTTGGGGGTCGGTGCTCATAATCCTGGAGAAGTGACGCCAGATGATGATATATACGAGCAATATAAGAAGCGAATGATGCTCGGCTATCGATACAGACCCAATCCCCTGGTATTCAATCTGTTCCTTCATATTAGATTTATTGATAAGGGGTAGAAAACATTTTGGCCTTGGAAGTTGATCTCTGATGATATATTTGGTATTTCTGTGCAGAACAATCCTCGAAAAGCATACTATTGAGAACACAGTTGTGGAAGAAATCTACAATGGGTAGGGTGGGTGGCTGGTTGGAAGAATTAACTCTAAAGAGTTGAAGGATGCTTATTGCATATCATATACATACTATATATTTATGTATATATATTTGTGTTCATGACTGAGGTTTCTTTCTTTTCTATGGGATTCATTTCATTTCGTTTATTCAGGTGTCTAAAGACAGCTTTTTTCCCTTCTTAAAAAATCCAAGACTGTTAAGTGTTAACTGACTATTTTGAACCAACTGGAGGGAAGGTAGTTTTGTATTAAGAAACTTGTAAGATAGCTTCTGTTTGGTTCTGTTTGTGGAAGGGCGGTGTTGGTCCAAAAATAATTTAAATTCAAAGCCAATGTGCCCAATTTGTTACTGGGAAACTCCAACAGTAATCCCCATTTTCTTTTGAAAGTAATCGTTTCCAATTTGATCTTATTGATTATCCTTTCACATTTCTCACACCTTTTCCAATGTTAAATATACTTAAATTTTTTTATGATTTGGAAATTTATATTTCACTAAATTTAATATTTTATCATTATTTGGTAAAATTTATTTTTGTTTTTGTCTTGCCTGAGTTTAACATTTAAATTCTTGTCAGAGTATCAACAAGTGTTAGTGTTAAGTGCAATAATTATTTTTAAGGATTGCAGGGGAGATAGAACTATTATAAGATATTAGAAAGTCTCAATGCTTTATATAGCTGAAGACCCTCCTCTTTGTCAAAGGCCAGATTGTTGATACTATCGGCTTCTCTGTTTTCATCTTTAGGAATATATTCAATTAACCATCTTCTTCATTTTGCAAAAGTTACAAGGATATGCCTGATTAATGTAGAATTTGATCCCTTCAGCAAGAACTCCTTAATAGCTCCTATAACTTTCATATTGGTATCACAATTGTATTATGTATTCTACCTTGTATTAATGTCACACCGTTGAAAATGTTCCATAGTTCAGCTTTAAAAACATAACATTTACCAATCTGCGATTGAACTCGAATATCCATGTACCACTATGATCTCTCAATACACCACCTATTGCAGCATAATCTGTGTTAATTTTAACAATTCCATCGGATCTTAATCGAATCCATCTTTTTGTTGTCACCATCTTTGCTCTTGAGCTCGATTTCAAAGGGTTCCTCCCTTGCAAGATGAAATATATTGGGCAACCAAGAATCTTTAAAATAGATGTTGGTGATAAAAATATACTCTTTCAAAAGAAAAATATTTTTAATATAAATAAAATGTAATCCAATCTCGAAATTAATTTGAAGTAATAAAAAGAGAGAAAAAAAAAACCTATTTGGTGGAGAAATCAGAAGCGTAAGGGAACATTTCTTATGCCATATTCCCGTTTAAGACTACAAAGAATAAGGAAAAACTTCGCTTGAGATTTATTGCTTACCCATCCTTGAAGCCGACATTCAACTTAGGAGACATGCCTTTTTTTTTTTTCTTTTTCTTTTTTAATATCCGATAATTATATTCTGAATCGAATTAATCGAGATAAGACTCTTATGATATTTATTCAATATTCCTATTTACGAATTTACTTAAAAAAAAGAACATTGGAATCTACATCATTGCGTTGGTGAGATATATGCTTTGGTACCATATTCACCAACATCAGATGCAGATGACATAATAATAAGTTAGATGCAAAGGGAAAGGCCATAGAAGGAAGGATAAATTCCACTCCTGAATCTCTTCTCTTGTTGGGTCTATTCATGGCATTCACATGCAACCACATTTCCCCTTTACTTCTCTCTACCATCTTCTTTTAACAATTTGGTCCTCCATTATTTTTACTCCTATTTAGGGAGATTTGTATTTTTAATCTTGAGGCCAATTTTTTTTTTTGGTTCAAAGTAATTTCTCCTGGTTCATTTTTTGGGGTTAATTTTTTGCTATCACTTTTTGCACTATGTATTAGTCCCTGTACTTTATTTGGTTAATTTTAGTTTATATTTTCTTCGAAATTTGAAATTTCAACTCTAACTTAAATGGTAACAGTTAAATTTGTGCTCCCTAATTAGATCTTTTTCTAGTCTCTATACTTTTCAGATATTAAAATTTTAGTCTTGACTCAAATGACAACCAATAAATTTGCACCCATAAACGACAACAATTAGATTTTGAAAATAGCAACTTAAATTAATGGATTTAACATGTATAGTTTGATTAGAACAGAAATTTTAAAAATCGGAAACTACCCATAAATTTTGGTTCAATGTTTAATGCTATATATGAAC
This sequence comes from Gossypium hirsutum, assembly GCF_007990345.1. Taxonomy (NCBI): domain Eukaryota; kingdom Viridiplantae; phylum Streptophyta; class Magnoliopsida; order Malvales; family Malvaceae; genus Gossypium; species Gossypium hirsutum. The sequence goes on along the minus strand of NC_053431.1, from coordinate 3,305,243 downwards.
TCTGATTTTTTGCAATTTTGGATCAATATTATAAAACTATACCAAATCAAAGTTCATGTATCAAATTACATATCAAATTAAAATTCACGTGTAATTTTGAGATTTCTCCCGAGTTTAAAACAACCAAATTAAAGTACATACATTAAATTCAACTTTTTATTAAATTAGAAATGATCAAATTATAATAAAAGGACTATACCCATAAAAGAAAAAACATATAACATGGGGACTTTTTATAGAATTTCACCCTTTTTTCAAGAATGATGTGACATAAAAGAATCTCGTTCATTCATCTCCATAATTATGACTTGATCCATCCATCCACCTATGGTGGTCACTTGAATTCATAAAACTATATTAAAAATAATAGTACATTATTAATATAATAATCAATGCCGGATCTAGAGGCGTAGGGGGACCTAAAATGAAATTTTTTTCTTTTATAATTTATAAAATTTTAAATTAATAATAATATAAAATTATATTTTGACCCTTTTTAAATAATAAAAAAAATTAATTTAATCATCTAAAAATTATAAAGATATAAACTATTAAAATAGTAAAATTATATTTTTACTATCATAAAAATATATAATTTAATTTCAACCCTCCATTTTTTTTTTACTTTATCACAATCCCAAAATCGTATTTTTAGATCTGCCACTGATATTAATAATAATCAAAGATTAAGTTAACGAACCACATTTCCATAAACGTTAATATGTAATTAAGTATTGTTTAAGTTATTGTTAAATTTCCACTTTGAAGCTGTCCTTTAATGTGACCTTTACTAGAAATAAAAGTCAAAGTCATCCAAAGTGGGCTTCAAAATATCGTCCTTTGGGTTCATATTTATGGTAAAACCTTTCATTAATTAATCTTACTCTTAAACAAAATTTTATTTTGACCCTTTATTTGTTATTATATTCAAACTTTTTTTGGGTCAAATTTTGCTATTAGTCCTTATATATTTTTTGAATGTTGAGATTTTACCCTTGGTTCAGGAGGTAGTGATTAAATCCGTTGAGTCGGATTCTTTTATTAGTCTCATACTACATGTAGGTTGTGAATTTAGTCCTTCCTATATTTTTTGAATTTTAGAATTTCAGTAATAGCCCAAACGTTTTTAGCAGTTAAATATGTTAAACCAAATTATGTTATTTGTCTCCTACTACACGTAGGTTGTGGATTTAGTCATTATTCTCCAATATAATTATTTTTACTTCCTACACGCTTTGCATTTTGAAATTACAGTCTCGATTTAAATGATAACTGTTATATCCATTAATTAAAAGTCGACATGGCATTACACATGTGATATATATTATGTTGGCGCATAAGATTTTGAAAATAGCACAAAATTAATGGCTATCATTTGAGTTATGTTTGAAATTTCAAAATCCAAGATGTACATGAACTAAAATTGATCAAATTAGAATATATGAACCAAATCCACAACTTGCACATAATATAAGGACTAATAACAAAATTTTACCAAGGTCTCATTGATTTCGTTGCATGCATGTACATTATGCTTATTTTATTACCAAGGCTTTCTGCTGTCATGCCATAAAATACAAGATGATATATATAATATATATATGATGTTGATACAGCTTTAGAATATTTAACTTTAATTTTTTTTTGTCTAAAATGTTCTTTACATCCATCAAAAAGGTAAATTCGGATAAGCATTGCCATCGCATATTTTTAGGATCAAAAAAAAAAAAAACATAAAGTAAGTTTTGTTTGATTCTTTATAGGCATATATACATATACATATGCATATATGTGTATATATATATATAGGACTGCCGGTGTTGCTGGAAAACATCTACAAAAGATAAGCTGTTTTCCTTCATTGGTGTTTGAATTCATTAGGGTTAACTATTATTTCGTTTTTAAATTGATTCTTAAATTTTAAAATATTTTAATTAAGTCCTTAAAGAATCAACATCGTTCCAATTAAGTTGTTATTATCTTGGATGTTAACGTCTTACATGTTAAATATATATATATAGTGCCGTAAATTTAAAAGGTCATTTTTTTCATATGTCAAATGAAAGTTGTTTATGCAGTAGGTATGTATATGTTTACAATTTTATGCACGTGTTTCTAAATATATTCAACGTTGAAACTTAAATTAGCTTTGAGGACTTAATTGAAATAGTTTAAAATCTAAACGATAATTTGGGTTCATTGGTTCAATTAACTTTATTCCAAACGGGACAGAATGGAAAATTTTCTTTATAACCCCTTTCAAAAATTAGAAGATTTAATTTAGTCTTTTTTTAACCTTTGATTAAATGGATAATTATAAGTTTAACCCTTTTAAAAATGTAAACATTTTTAATACCAGAATTATTTTATAATCTTATCTCAATCCCCTTAAACAAAATATCTGAATTCACCCCTGAATAAGGATAAAAGGATGAAATATTCTCCATAATCTTGCTTTGTAACTTTAACCTTTGTTTATGATATATATAAAGGTATTGATATTATCCATTGTGTGTGGATCATATATATTGCTAAGAATTGGTCCCCAAATATATATGCTTAGTTTCAATATTTTGTTAGAGTTGAATTAAGATTTACGTAGCCTGACCTAATCTAAATTTGACAAACTCTTAATGTTTAACACATGTTTTAATTGCTTGTTGGGCATCTGTTGAATAAATTGTCTTTCATAAATTACGAGCCGTCGATTAGGTTTTAGTTCGATTGGTATTAACATTGTTGTCAGCGTAAGAGAACGTAAATTCAAGTATGTTGAAGTGCATTATCCTCCTATTTAAGGGTTAGGGAGGGGTTATGAGTAGTTATAGATATTGTATCAAAAAGAGCAGATATTATAAAAATCTATAATGAAAAACAAAACGAATGATACCTTCTGCTTGTGAAATTTAAAAACTCATCCTCGATATCTCAAATAATTATTCATAAATTTATGGGTAAATTACATCCAATGTCACTAAATTATTCGAAAGTTTTTATTTAAATCACTGGATTGTTAAAAAAACGTTGTTGTAAAGCTTTTGTTCGAACCACCTACACCAATCGAAAACTTTCATTCCCTTTCTTTTCTGGAGTTCAACTTTTTCCATGAAACAACTTTAAACGTTACAAATCTACAAACCAAAATCCAAACAACTTTTCTTTTCGGTCTTCGACACTGACTATCAGATCAATTTGGATCTAAGATATATTATTCTACTCGTTAATGAATACTAATTTATCATACTAATCGTTAAATTGCTGCTTAGAGCTTGCTAGCTGGACTTTTTCTTCTTCTTTTTTTTTTTAAAAACTTAATAATCTAATGATTAAAATAAAAATTTTCGAATAGTTGAAGGATTTAAATGAAAACTTTATTATATAATTATATGATGAGGACATGAATACCGCTTGTGGAAAAACAAGGGAAACTCTCATAAAGTAAGTGGTTTTTTTTTTTTATGTCGGCGCAGACTTGGACTATTAAAAATATTATTTTATTATATCTATATCATAGTTAAATCCCTAATTTAGGATTACCAATTAATTCAATAAAAATACAAAAAATAAATAAACAAATATAAAAACAATATTATTGTTTTATATCTATATCAATAATTTTTAATTTATTTTAAAAAATTATTATTTTTTAAGTAAATTTTAAATAATTATTTCGTTTAAGAGTGTAGAAAGTCTTCAAACTTTTTAAAACAATCGCACTCAATTGAATTATTGAATTGTCAAAATACATCAAAAAGACCTTTTGATAGTTAAAGTTAACTGTTCCTAATTTTTTTCAGTTAAAACCACCACATGTCCTGTTGTGACATGTAACAAAAAAATGATAAAAATAAAAAATATTAACTTTTAATAAAAATATTTAAATTTTATTAAAAATTATAAATTTTTTTATAAAAATATAGAAAAAATTATTAATTTTTATAAAGCGGTAAGAAAATTATAAAAAATATAAAATAAAGTTAACGGTTAAAGGGCTTTTTTATGCATTTTATAATTTTTTTATGATTTTTATAAAATTTATAATTTTTATAACTTTTATTAATTTTTATTTTTTATAATTTTTTGTTACATGTTACGCCGTGGTTGTGTCACGGGATAACTTTTACTAAAAAAAATCAAGGACAATTAACTTAAACGGTTAACTGTTTAACTTAACAGTCAAAGGGCTTTTTTGATGCATTTTGACAGTTCAAGTACCCAATTGAGTGTAAAAAAAGCAAGGACTTAATGAGTTTTTTTTTTTTTAAGTTTGAGAATTTTTTACATCCTTAATCGTAATTATTTTTTAATTCCTTACTTTTTTTAAAAAATTTTAAGGATTTATTACGCCGTTAATCCAAATTATTTTGAGGTGTATGCAATGAAAGTAGTATAAGAATATAAAAATATAGTTTGGGGTTGGATGAAGGGTACATAATATGTCTTACTTTATTTTGAATAATTAAGAGTTAAAAAAGAGGGTTGACATTTGTACAAAAGTCAACTGATTACTTGGTGTAGGATAGAGCCATGAATATGGTTTTCCAAATTTGTTGAATTTTGTAAGCTAAGCTATGCTATTAGAGTGGGAGTATGTATTCATAAGTTAAATATATGTCAGGCAGTATCGGTGGAAACTGTTGAGTTTGCTTATTTTTGTAAATAACTTTTTACCTGCCTCATTTTTATAATTATTTATTTATTTATATTATTTGTATAAAAAATTTAAATTAAACCGAATCAAATTATGATTTTATTTTAAAAAAATTACACCCAGCAGAAAATTTAAATTAATCTTTTAAAAATTTTAGTACGAGTTTGAATTAAATTTAAAATTAAATCAAATAAAACTTTTAAATAAAAAATTTTAGATTCGAGATTTTAATTTAAAGATATCTAGCTTTTTACATCTCGAATCCAACAAACATAGTAGGCAGATTGTGTTAGAGAATTTGACATTGGGTGACAATCAAACTAATTAGATCATTGAATCTTAATTCGATTAATTCAATCAATTTATTTAATTTTTAAAATAAAATAAAATAATTATAAAATTATTATGTTAATTCAAATAAGTTTACCGATTTAATTGATCTGACCAGTGAAAACATTGGAAAAAAGTCTTACCCCCCTAAAGCAACCTTTTTAGACTTCGCAGTCTACGCGCTTAGACTTCGGCTTCACCCATAAGCCAAAAAAGGCCAAAAAGCAAAGGGTATCATATGCTTTCATGTCTAGATAAGGTTATTTTCAAACTTTTCCTTTATTTAGAAAAAAAAAACCCTAAAAAAATTATAAAAAAAATTGAAAATTAGAAGTCTATTACTACTGTTTCCACAAAACCTGGTAAGTAAGTCTGTTCACACAAAAACAGACTATGGAAAACAAAAACCATGTAATCCGCAAATCAGGTTTAGTTTTAGTCAACCCTACCCCCATTTAATGAATACATCATCATCCATACCATGTCTACTATAAGTATCTCCATATCTTTTCATGGGAACTTTGCTCAACAAACAAACAGTTCCTTACTGGTATCAAAGCTGAGAAAAGAACAAACAAAAGGTGAAACCTCTCTTCTTTCAACTCTTTTTAATGGAAGATTATTGTAAAACACTGTTCCATTTATTTTAGTAAATTGGGTATTGTTTTCGTCTCGAGAGAGAAGAGTTTTTTGAGGTTTTTTCCAATGGTATCCGGGTAGATGTGTTGTTTTTAATGGTGTTTATGTGTTGAGATTGTAAATTTGTTTTGCTTTCTATTTTGGCAGCTGTAAAAGACCATTTAGTCCTTGAGAAGATCAAGAAAAGTTTCACAATTTGAATTTTATCCCGATAATTCAGATATATGCATGAAATCTAGCATTAAAAAAATTTGGGGTTTTGATTGAATTATCATTGATGTATGTATGGTTTTAGGGTTTCAACAAGGAAAAAATAATGGAGACCGCTGATTATTACTATCTGCAACAAAACCAGCAGCAGAGTTGTGGTCTAATGCGGTATCGGTCGATGCCGGCCGAGAACCGTGTCGGGTTCGACGAGTACGGTAGCGATTTTCGGTCATCTTCGAGTTCCGAAATGGAAACATTGTTCATGTTGTGTGGTAATGGTTCATCAGGGAATGTTTCAGAATATGAAGAGATATCAGTGAAGCAAGAAGAGGAGATGATGTATCAAATTCAAAGCTTGCCATTGGAGAATGTTGAGAGTTCATTTGGTGTTGGTACAAATTTGGGATTGGAGAATTCAATGCAAAGAAATGGGAATGGTTCAAATCCTGTTAGGCAAATCAGTTCTCCATCTCAGTTTTTCTCTAGCCATGGCCTTGATAATGGTACTAATTTCTCTCTTTCCTTTCCCTTTCTTGTTAATTTAAATCAAAAAAATAATCTGTTTTAGTTCCATCGGTATAATTGCTTATTCGTGTTAGCTGCCATAGGTGAGTTTTTAAAAGAAGAAATTTACTGATTTTAAATTAATTGTTAAACTTCGAAACATAAAATTATATTGATATACAACATTTTAAAAATAATTAAATTATAAGTACATGTGTAATCAACATATGTTAAAAATTTGGGTGTATTAAATTCCATGGTATTGCTTATTTTTTGAACAAGCTGAATTTAAACTATCCATGGAATAGGAACAAATACCATTTCAGCCATGTGTTTTAAATGCTTTACCCCAACTATAGATCTTGGGATTGTATTTTGAGATTCCTAGTAAAATTTTCAAAATATTTAAGAGTTAAATGAGAATTTTATTAAAAAAAATTTAGGGTTTAATTAAATTTGTGAAATTAATGAGAATTTTTAAAAATTTAAGAGAAATTAATTAAAAGTTTCAGAAGAGAACAAAATTTCCCAAAATTTTGGCCTTAAGCCACCTCTGCTTCACCTCATATTTGAGGGGCGTTTAACACTTGAACTGATGACTCTCGATTTTAATACTTTAAGGGCTTAATTAAAATATTTTAAAGTTTTGAGAATGAATTCAAAGGTTGCAGTTAACCCTTTTTAAAATTCCAATAAATGCACCAAAAATGTGTTTCCATTTACAGTTATCCTTTGGTCCAAATTCTGAAAAAGGTTCTTTCGGTCCATTCCTTTTTTTTTCATGTTCTTGGCTCATATTTTGATATTGTCTGAAAAGGGAATGGTTTTTTATCATGTAAATTTTTAGGTTTTAATGCAACCAGAAAAATGACTACTTTAAGGGCTTGCAATGGTATCAATGGTGAACCAACATCTAGTGGTAGATTGTATAACCATATCAGCTTCTCCTCTGCGCCAATGCCTCAAATAGCTCAAGTTGAGAATGAAGACTTAGCAAGCAATGGTAATGGTAGAAATGGTATGAACTTCATCCCCAACTTGATGACTGATTCAAGGAATAATGCTTCACTTAGTGGGTTGAAAAGAGCCCGAGAGAGAGACAGCGACTTGTTGAGTGGTTTAAGCCGATCGCAAGCTCGGGTAAATAACTTAGAGATTTCGATTCGTTGATTGATTTTTCTCGGGCTTTCGGTAATGAATGTGTGCTTTGTTCATCAGAACCAGGATTGCAGAGACTGTTCTACTGCTTTAACACACCAGTTGAGTTTACCTACAACCTATGAGGAAATGGATGTTTGGCAGTTTCAAAGCTCGGTCCCTTGCAAGATTCGAGCAAAACGAGGTTGCGCTACTCACCCACGTAGCATCGCCGAGAGGGTATATATACACATATCGGTTTCCATCGTTTTATATCTCGATACCCTTTATTCATTGGCCGGTCTTTTGATTCCGTTTACATGCAATTTTTTAGATGAGAAGAACAAGGATCAGTGAACGAATGAGGAAACTGCAAGGTCTTTTCCCGAACATCGACAAGGTAGTTTATTAGACCTTATATCTCTCTTTCTCCATATTTAGAATAAGTCCCTCAATTTCGTGCTTTCATGTCGGGTTTGGCAGCAAACGAATACGGCAGATATGTTGGATATGGCAGTGGAGTACATTAAAGATCTTCAGAAGCAGGTCAAGGTATGTACAATGAAGTAAATAAAAAGATAAATAGGGTTAAAGAATAAAGATGAAGAGGCAATTCTTCTCATATAAACGCTGTTTTGTTTTTGTTTTTTTAATTATCGCAGATATTGAGGGACACTAAAGCAAAATGCAGCTGTTGAAGCAAAAAATACAGAAAATAGATAGCAATATAAAGTATCAAATATGGGGGGAAAGTGAAGATGTAGTCATTTGTAATTGTAATTGTAATGCAATATAATGCATTGAAAGAATAATAGGGTCTTAGATTAGAATATCATAGGGTAGGAAAGCTTTGTGACTTGTGATTTTGAGTGCAAGAGATATGCTATTGCTAAAGCCCTTTTTGTTTGTATGTATGTATATAGTGGTCTAAGAACCAGTATCCGGTAATCACATTGAGCTCCGACTAAATCTGGAGTTAAATTGGATCAAACCCCTAAACGGAGGGCAAAATTCTCCTAACACTGTTTTCTCTATCTACAAAGACTTGAAACCGGTACCTAACTTAAGGAGTATTGAGCTTCCGGGACCTAACTTAAGGAGTATTGAGCTTCATACTGCTCGATTCAACAAACATTAGTAACCTCTTATGATGGTGCTAAAGCTCTTTGTATGTGTAATGTGTATATACATATACATTGGTTTGAGACCCTCCAGTCCAGTAACCACATTAAGCATTGACTAAATCTAAAGTCAAACTGGATCAAACCCCTAAACAAAGGACAAAGTTCTCCCAACACTGTTTTCTCTATCTACAAGACTTGAACCTAAGACCTTACTTAAAGGGATGTCGATAGCTTCTTGGGTATATTCAGCATGTGTATATTTAAACAAACAAAAACAATGCAATGATGAAATCCAATTTATGCACTAATGATAAAATCATAAGAGCGTATTATATTTTAAATTGAATTTGCAAGAATGAATAAAAGAATATCGTACCATTTGACATTTTGATATGCCATAATGTCAATCACACTTCTTGCAAATAAATTATTTAAACCCCCTTGAACAAAGGATAATGTATGATTTGTTACAAGACACGAACCAGTTTGTCATGATTCCCCTTTATTTCCTTTAAGATTAATTACTGAAAGCTCTTGTTCAACGAACTCTCCTGCACATATGGATGGATATTTACTAGCAAGGGGTGATTCCGCAAAGTGTCCGAGAGGCTTTAACACAGCATCCGAAGCTATGTGCGCAAACAACTGCATGAAAATACCAGAAAATATATCGGAATTTTTTTTTCAAATGCTGGCTCGATAACTATGATGTGGTTCAGTTTACTTACTGTTGAGGATACTCTCCATAGGCTACGATTTTGCTCTGATGCTAACTTTATAGCATCGATTGTCCTCTTTGTGACAACAACTTCATGCATACCAGCAGTACACTCACCAGCAGTCAACCATTCTATCTGCAAGACACGGAAGTGAAATGAAATGCTTATATGTATGTAATGCATCAGGCTTAACTCAATAAACCAAGGAAGAAGTTAGCTAAATCGCCATCCACAATTTCCAGAAATTGCAGGAAGAAAAAAGAATAAATTGAGGAGGTATAAAAACTTTAAGAATCAGTAGTTTTTCATCCTTGGTGCAATGGCTGAGATGTACAAAAGGTGTTCAAGTCCACTACCAACAATCTGAGACTTCTATTACATTTTTAGCTATAATCTATGCCTCTATGGTACTAGACCATTTACAGCAATCAGTGATATCTATCAACCACTCCAAAGAATTACATATTCTTTTGTACAGATAAGGACAAAAATAGGGGATTCATTGGAGCAGTGCATGGATTTATTTTATATTAATTACCAAGAACAGCAAACAACTTGGCTGGCTGGCCACTTCACAAGCAACACCATCATCATCAAGCAATGGAAATTAGTCTCATGTCTCTTACCTGCTTCCCAGTCTGAATTAGAAGACATCCTATAGGAACTTTCACCTCAATCTTTTGCCCATTCCTTAGCCAGATGTTTAGACCAGGGAACCTGCTTCTGCCGTGAATAGTTAGAAAGTTAAGGTCATAGTGGTAGCCTGCAAAAACAGTGCCCTCCTGCCCATAACGTTTGAGGTCACTCCCTGTGGGAGCTAGAAGATGTGGCCCCTGGATTTGGAAGGATAAAGGATTTCTTGTCACGTGCAATGATAGATAAATGATAAGTTTCCTAATGCAAAATGGAAAACAACAAGCAATGTACAATGACTCCATTGCGAATAAAGAATATAAAGCCTGGCGTAGAGAGATAGAACTTGAGTGGCACTGATATGCTTATGTCACCATGAAAAGGTAGGGGTATATAGGTCTTAATATAAAAAGAAAAAAACAAGAGATGCAATGGGCAAGCCTGCATGCCAACAAAGCTTTAAATAGACCATTCAATCTTCATTTCTCTTTATTATTCCACATTATCACAAGAATGAACCGCAGTAAATTGAAGGCAAAATCAATGCGGTACTAAAAAGATTGAATATGAAACCGGTTAAAATTACATACCTGTTTCATAAGGGAAGTAAATGCATCTTTAGGCAACCCAAATCCAATTGCTGCCATTTCAGCAACAGCCTACACAAGAATAGAGATATCACAAACTAAGTTTAGCCTTTACATAGGATGGATCATATAAAGGCAAGCAAACCAAATAAAGAACTCACCTCTATTGCTGATATCATTTTGTACCCCCATGAGTCCATGGTCTCTTTCCATTCAGGGAAACCTTCAGGTATGACAGGTTCTGAATTAAGTTCCTGCAAGGGAAGTAAGGAGAAGATAATGAAAATAGTAAACCTTTATATATTAACATTTTTGTGAGAGGATAGAATAGCAGAGAGGAGAATGAAAATACCTGAAAGCGGGTCTTCGAAGGGCGAGGGCCCACTCTCCACATGTATCGCCACTTGGGATCAGGGCCCTTGGGAATTAATGGTTGGTGTTCTTTGGGCATTGCCCTTAACTTCTCTTGCATTTCTTCATCAACCAAGCTTCTTGGCACTTCCACTCCCTCTGGTGTTACTCCAACCTGTAATCTCCATTTGCATAAAAAAAATTTAAATCAAGTTGTTATGCAGTTTTAACTCCAATATAAATGAATAGTCAGGTAAAAACTAAGAATTTTTCCCCATCTGAAATACAATCAAGCCCTTTAGTTAGGTGAAGATTTTAGCACCTTTTCTTTCTTTTCAACAAAGCAAAAGAACCTAATTGAGCCAATTTGTATAATTTTGCTATTTTACATGACAGCACCCAATAAGGCACGAAGAAGCATTTTAATCGCTTGAAACTATGTTTGTAACTTGAGTTGAAATTGGATTCATTTGCTATAAATGTAGTTAAGATTCAATGATTATATATTTGAAAAGTATAAAAACAAGAATTTCAAAGTCACAATACCTATAGCTATTTCAAGTTATCCACTGAATAGGCTTTCAACAAATCCAATTTGTGAAAGCTACATCTACATGTGTTTTATCACACATTTGAACAAATTTTAAAAAATCCAAGCTCCTAAACTTAACTTGAATGTTATGCTAAAACTTTATTTGGGCAATGCAATAAACATATTGTAACTTTTTCAATAATTTCCTCTCTTTTCCACATATCAATCGAATTTGTTTCCTTTGTAATCATATACTTCTAACAAATCAAATACACTGCACAGTTATTTTCTGTACAAAAATCTGAGCGGCTAGTCAAATTCTAGCCAATTATACTTTTTCGCAAAAAAAAAAGACACTGAAAAATCGAAAACAAAGCATAAATTCGAGGCTAGAAGATGAAAAAAAAAAGGGACCTGGTAATGTAAAAAGGGACGCTCCTGCAAGCGCTTGAATTCGGCTGGCTTCTCGAAGTACTTCTCCATCATATCAATGAACCTATCGTTATCTTCAGCCGTACAGCGTGGATCCTTAACCAGTAAAGCCCCGGTTTCTTTGAGGAGTCGACTCACCTCATGGCACAACTCGGTGAGTCCACTCACTCGCTTTGTAGACTCACCTTCACGATTGCCGGCATCGGCAATCGCCAAATACGGCGCTAGATCTATCACCGGCAACTCCATCTGTCGATTTTTCTTTTGAGACAAAAATCTGTGATGTTAAAATCTGGATTTTCTTTTATTTATTTATTTATTTTTCCTTTTAAAGAGAGAATACGTAAAGTGAGAGAGGAAAGCAAGTAATATTGTGGGCTATTTTGTGATGGCGGGAGAGGAGAGTTTTATAGGGTGCAGCGGGGCATAGGTTATCACGTTAAGGTTCTCCAATTATGCAATAAGGAATAATAACAAATTTAGTTTCAATATTTATATATTTTATCAATTTGGTCCTTATTATTTTTGAGCTAAAATTTAACTATTAACCTTTCAAAAAGAATCAAATCACTTTTTTTTAACAGTGCTAACTAAAATATTATTTTTCACCGTGTTTCGTGACAATTCATGTGATAGTCTGCGTATATTTTATGCTAACATGACACCATTTATTTTATATGTCACGTCAATAAATAATTTTGAAATTATTTAAAAAATAAAAAAAATATGAAAAGGTCATTAAAATTAAAAAAATAGCATGAATATATGGATCGTTATACAGGTTGTCATGTTTAAAAAATTTATGTTTTTGTTAGTATTTTCTTTAAAAAATAATTCAACTCTCTTTAAAATATTCATGATTAAATTTGGTTCTTTTTAAAAGATTAAATGTCAAATTTAACTAAAAAAGAATAAAAATCAAATTAATAAACAAATATAAGTATTAAGGACTAAATTTATTATTATGCCAATAATATCCTAGACTAATTTTAGGAATATAAATTGCAGTTGCTATACTCTTTTTTCCTTTGCGTGTGTTTTTATAAAATTCAACCATTATAAAATCTAAGCGAATATTTTCGATTTTTTAAAAATGGGAATATTTGTTATTTTGTTCATTGGTTTTCTCTGAAAATTAATTTTATATAATATTTTTAAATTATTTTTATAAATTTAAATATAATATATTGATTTTTATATTATAAAAATACATATTTGGCCAAAAAAATATTATAAAAAATAAATTTAATCATAAATTAGATAATAAAAAATTTTATTCAAAATAAAATAATTATAAATTAGAGACAACACTACGATAAATAATTGTATTCATTTAGTATTCTTAATAAGATGTATTTCATGTGTTTCAATTTCGTTTTACTTACAATTTAATCTCTCTTTTTTTTAATTTTAATATCGTACATACTTCATATGTCATTAGTAGTAGTAGTTAGTTTCAAATCATATATTTTGTTATTTATTATATGTTATTTTTAGACACACATTTGTGTTCTAAATATTTGATTTCTCCAAGTATACGCATGCAATAGCGTTTCTAGTATATCTAGTGATCGAAAGTTTTTTATATAAAAAATAATTAAACATTTTTAATAATGCTCATAATATAACATAAAATGACAATGGTCAAATTGTCTAAATAATATTCATACCAGAAATTATGCACATTCGTAAAAAGTACTATAGTTTTACGTAGTATGAGCAGATCTCTTCTCTGTATATAGATTATAGTAAAATTTATTAGGAAAAAAGTATTCATATCCCTTGAGGTTTGATAAAAAAAATTCACTTTATCTTCTTATGTTTTGGAAAATACTCGCTTATTCTTTAAGGTTTGACAAAAAATATAATAAGGTTAAAATTATTATTATTTAAATTTGGGATAAATCTCAAAATTACACATGGGCTTTGATTCATTGTGCATTTTGATACATAAACTTTGTATTCGAATTGAGTGACCCGAGTCCTTATTAAAATAAAATACAGTGGTAAAATAAAATAAAAGTAAAATCCATATATAACTACATTTTTTTTTTAGAATAAGGTTTTTCAACCTTATTACACTTTATCTATTTGATATTGATTAGAATAATGTGTTTTAACCTTACTACACTCCTATTAAAATATGGTTTTACAAGCTTATATAGACATAGTCTACTCCTCTTATAATCATTCGAATTCGACATAGTGAATTATCTTCTCCTCCGCTCATGATTTTTTTCCCGAAAGGGTTTTCACGTAAAAATCTATGTTCTTTATTTTTTCTTTCTCTTTTCTTTGCGATACATTGTCATTATTGACGTTCTATTTTTCACACCTTAATTTGGTGCAATTATACAAATGAAAATTTGGTTGAGGTTCAAATGAATGCATGAAACTTTAATTTTATTCAATCATACATATTTAAAGAAATAAATACATCAATTTATTTTTATGTTGAATAAATTAATTATTTATGTATGCAATCAAGGGCGAAGCCAGAACAAATTGTTAGGGGTGGATAAAATTTTATTTTTTTATAGTTTATATCTTTATAATTTGTAAAGGATTAAATCAAATTTTTATAATTTTAAGAGGGGCCAAAGTACAATTTTACCTTTATTAATTTAAAATTTTTTAAAAATTTTAAGGGCCAAAATAATAAATTTACATTTTAGGGGGGCCAGGGCCCATGCCAGCCCCCTAGCTTCACCCCTGTATTCAATATGTAAAAATAAAATGATGTTATGTAAGTAATTATGTTAATAGTTTGTGAGAATTTGATCAAATCAAAATTTCCTATATAAAATTGCACATTAGACCAAAGTGAATGTATAGTTTTGAGATTTATCCCTTTAATAAAATTTTATATACTACAAATATAATATATACTTGTAACGGGATGAACTGATCAATATATATTTGAATTAGATTTTGAATGAACCGTTCTGAACCAGTTAAGTTGGACTAAAAACCAATTGAATTAATTTTCTCTATTTTTTATGAATTTTAAACAATTAATTTAATTAGAACCAGACCGATCAATTGAATCGAAACTAATAATTTAAATAATTTGACTACCGTTACAAAAAAACTTAATTTCTTTTACAGATTGAGATCCTCTCTATTACTCTTTTACCAAATGGGAAATGACTGGCCATTTTTAATTATTAAATATAAACTTATTTTTTTCGAAATTACTAAATATAAAATTGTTATTTAATCACATATTAACAAATATAAACATATTAAACGATAAAAACATTTACATTATTATTTAATTATATAAAAATTTATTTATTAAAAAAATTATAATTTCAAAAGTAACCTCATAATAAAAATATAAATAAATATTAGATAAAAAAAATATGACCTCAAATTTTAATATAAAATCATAAACTAAATTCCTCATATTAAACAAAGTAATCTTCGAAAGACTAAACTTAATTGAAAGATTTCTACTTGAGAAATGAGATTTTGAGTTATCTGCTTTACTTTCATATTTGATTTTCTGTTTTCGTTCTCGCTACTTGTAACTTTCTCCCTTTGTGGTTTACTTAGCTAAGGAGTAAACTTTTTCTTATCGCTGCTTATTTTATCGCCATTTGAAACCCTAAATGACGTTTCGAGAGTTTTGTGTAATTTTTTTGTACGTTAAGTTGATTGGGGTTTCTGTTGTTTTCGCGGTTATTTAATTATCAATTTGTGATAATATGAATGAATGAATATCTGATATTTTTATAATATTCATTCGTGTAGAATTATGATTGGATTAAATCAAAATTTCTTATATAAAATTGCACATTAGACCAAAGTTAACATATAGTTTTGAGATTTATCCCTTTAATAAAATTTTATATACTACAAATATAATATATACTTGCAATGGGATGAACATATAAATTTGAATCGGATGTTGAATGAACCGTTTGAAACCAACTAAGCTGTACTAAAAGCCGATTGAATTGTTTTTCTCGATTTTTAATTTTTTATGACTTTTAAATAATTAATTTAATTAGAATCGGAACCAATAATTTAAATGATTCGACCACTACCGTTAAAAAAAACTTAATTTCTTTTACGGATTGAGATCCTCTCCATTACTCTTTTACGAATGAGAAATGATGACCATTTTTAATTATTAAATATAAACTTATTTTTTTCGAAATTATTAAATATAAAATTGTTTTTTTATCACGTATTAACAAATATAAACATATTTACACACAAAAAAAACAAATATAAACATATCCCATCTGTCGCTCATGCTAGATTTCCTTTCGCCGGACACAATCAATCATTTTGCCCCGTAAATGAACAAGCTGCGAGTCATGGTTATCTCCCTCCTCTTTCTTTACAAGGTTTTACTTGCTTATATCCAGTACAAGAATTCAGCGGCATTTTCGGGGAATGATGCTCCGGCTTATTTTGCGGACTATTTGCATTCGACTGTCTGCTGTCGATATGCCTGTAGATGCACCAAATTCTTCTCGCTTGCATCCATTATGACGGCTGTCGTGATGCTAGATGTGACATTTGCAACACTGTTCGGTATAATGCTGTCGTCAATACATTTAATCCTGACTTTGAACATGTAAAAGGTCTTATTACTGGTAGTGGAGACTCTGGCCAGCCCAGATATGGTAGTTCAGAAGCCATGCAACCTTTTCCGAAGCGTTTGAAGCTGGAAAATCCTACTGCTCCCAGCTTTCCTCATCATGGTATGTTTTATACAGTGGCTCCATTGAATGTTCAACCAAGTTCTGCCGAGCTTCCACCCTTGGTGCAGTTGTCAGAATCTCCTGTATCTTACAATTCTGAGGCGGGCGTTGAATTGCTACCAAAGCTTTTAGATGATTCTACAATGGCCAACAGGATGGGTATGAATATGGAGGTGAACACTGAATTGCTACCATATCTTATAGAAGATTCTACAAGTGCTAAGGAGATGGGTAAGACTAAGGAGATAAACGTTGAATTGTTACCAAGATTCTACAAGTCCAAAAGAGATGGGTCATAATATAGAGCAGTGGAGCATGGAATTGATATCAAAGCTTATAGAAGATTCTCCAAGTGCTAAAGAGATAGATATGAATATGGAGGAGAACGTTGAATTGATGTCAAAGCTTATAGAAGATTCTTCAAATGCTAAAGAGATGAGTAAGGATGTGGCAGAAAGTTTTCCTGGTCCTCCAGAGGTGGATATCACTGGTTATAAAGTGGTGGAGACTGATGCTGTTGGCAGTCATAGAGAAGAGGGTATTGGCTTCATAAATGTTATTGATAATGCAAGAGGCGACTTTAACAATTTGGAAACCAATGCTTTGCCCAGCTTCTCTGAAGAACTTGCAGCTGGTTGTGAAGAGGGAGAAACAAAAGCCAGGGCTAATTACACAAAAAGTTACAAACATATGTAAAACAATTTTGAAATTGCATTAGTTGTATAAATATTATTGAGGAGTGATTCACTTAATTTTACATCCGCTTATATCTTTTTCAAATCCATCTGACATGTCTATGATATCTTTCGAAAACATACAAAAATCAAGAGCACTCTAAATAAATAATCTAATCCATGTATTGAAAACAAAGTATACAAGATTACCCCAACTTGTTCCTGTAAATTACACTATTCAAACAGTCCACTAAATCTATCCTAGAGATTCTGCAATTTTTTCTTCTCTAATATTCTACAAAAAATTTCAACCAACACCCATAGCCAATGTTTGGCCATCATCATCACTTTTAGCTACACTGATTTAGATGGATCAACCTTGGATAACATTGAAGGATTCAACTGAAGAGTTATATCACCATAAGCTTCTTCTTGTCGTACATCAATCATTCTATAACTCTTCAATACCTGCAACAAAACTCAATCAATCAATACATACATTGAAATGCCTTAGAAACTTAACAATGTCTCGAAGAACATTCGAGCACACATTTGCCTTGTTTTTCCTTCTAAAATATTTACATACATACAGCTAAAAGCCTACATTGAAATACCTTAGAAACTTACCACGGTCTCGAAGAACATTCGAGCACATATTTTTCTTGTTTTTCCTTCCAAAATCTTGTTTAAACTAAGATCTATATGACCATCTTCTGAGATTGGGGTAATAGGGGAATGACTTTTCAAGTATTTAGCCACTGCCCTGCAAATGCATCAAAACAATCGATGTTGGTTTCTTTGTTTCTAATAAAAAAAGTTGAATCTTGTGAGTGGTCTAATAAAAATAATTTACCTTGTTCTTGCAGATAAGGAACCAACCCCTTGGCTTGCTGCCGATTCTGCAGTAGAATGCAAAGAGAATATGGATATGAAAGAGATAATTAAGACAAGACTGTATACATAGAATCTTAAGGTGTACTCAACTTACCTGTCGGTGTATTAGCATCTTCTTCCAGAAAATAAAGATCCTGCAATACAATTCTTATGTTTTAAGGCAAGACACCATCAAGGCACGCCAAAATGGATTAAAATGGAAAACTATTAAAGAATAGGAGACATCAATAAAACATTCAGGCAAAAGACATACTGTTTCAGAAGTCTCAAATTCGGGAATGGTTGAAAACCCGGAGTTCCCTAGACATGATTGCTCTTCCATAAATGTTCTAGGTGTATCGATGTCAGACCAACGAGTTGCAGTTGATGCTGCAAAGTTTGTTGTGCTAGCAGTTCCAGCTGTAGGTGCCAACTCTGATTCTAAACTGCGAGCTGAGAAAGGAGTATCCTCTCTTCTGAATGGAGAAGGCATGGATCCAGCTGCGAAAGACTCAAATTCAGGGAAAACATTGTCGGCAGCATTGCCTTCGATATGCCGAAGACGTTCAGTTTCCATATCCATTCCAGGTGCTGAACCCGGAGACAATCCAGCTCTAGGATCTGGTGTAGCGGGCCCAACCCTGAGCTCGGAGCTGGCTTCATTTGTAGGAACAGTGGACTGTGTTACCATAGGTTCGGGGACAATTTCCTCTGGCACCACCAACTGAGATTTTATAGAGATACCATCTCTTTTGAACATAATACATATATCTTCACTCAGCCCTGCAAGTGTACAAGTACCAACTTTCTAAGAACCTATCTTTTGATTTTAGATTTGGAACCAAGCAGAACGTACCGGTTAATGAAGGCTCATTAAAAACCTGGTCCATTTTTCTATCATTATTTGACTTCCATATACCCAAAGCAGAGCAAGGGATTTTCTTTTTCTTCCTTACCAGATCACTACAATCTTCAAGTGCCCTCTTCATGAATCTTTGCATACATACATATCAATAATCAGTAACAAAAAAGGACAAAAGGAGAGAAAGACTATATAAATAACAAACGAGCTAATACCTATTGGGTAACACCAATTTCTCATCAAACTTCTGCCGTGTTTTTCGTCTCTGCCTTGGCTGTGGAGGTGGTGGAGGTGGTGGAGATGGTGGAATGACCAGTTCAGGTGATTCATGCACTGAGACAAAATAAAAACTACTGTCAGTTCAGTTCCATTTTACTTAAAATTGAAAAAGACAATAGTTTTAGGCATCATTTCACACAGTTCACCCACCAAAAGCCTCCGGAGGCCCGTTCGAAGCAGAAGTAGGTGGGTTTGAGTGCTGCTGAAAAGGCATAGACAGCTCTCCAGAAGCTAATAAGTTCAAACTAGGAGAACATATTTCCTTCTCGTCCAAGGCTTGCTCCAAAGCGTCTGTGTTTTTGTCATCCGGACACATTGAGGGGAGCTTTTGGGTGGAAAAATCATGAGAAGCATCACGCATAATTTCGATTTCCGGAAGATCTTGAGAACCTTCATTGCTAACAGACTCAAGTACTTGTGTTTGATTACTTGGGCCTGCATTCTGAACACTAGGCACTTGTTCTTGATTGTCTGGACCAGGATCTTCAAAACCTTCATGGCCACTCTCTGGAGGTTCATGAAGGTTACTATAATTGTGAAAAAGAAAAAACAAATCATAAATGTGAAACAAGGATTGGCCTTTAAGAATATTGATGAAATTATGGGGCTTACTCATTCATCTGAGGTAATGCATCATCCATCATGATATCCTGAAGAATACATGTTTTTGATAGTAAATATGTAATCCCAGCAGTTTAAAACAATTGATAAATGAACCCTAAACTTCAATTTGCTAAAGGAAACAAAAAGGACTTACATCATCAAAAGTTATAGCAACATAAGCATCCCTCTCAACAGGAATTTGATCTGTCAGTGTTATATCTTCAGGACTCTTGAGATGATTATCTGAAGCACTGAAAATGAAAAAAAAAAAGTTGCATATATCATCACATTACTTGATATCTAGATATCACACAAAAAACATAATTTTTTTGTTAATTAATCCAGAAAGTCTTACTCTTCAGTATACACATCAACATCCAAATCCATGGCATCCAAATCCAAAGTTTCTGGCAAAGTGATTGCTTGAACTGGTGCTTGTCTTGCATCCTCAGGCAAATTAACTTGTGTTGTAGCAAACACCTTGCTTAAACCAATAAGGATAATATTGCAATCATGAAAAAGATAATCAACTTTCTTAGAGTATATACGAGAAATGCCTAAAAGCAAGTGGGCTGACATTCTTAACGCAATGGGAACTTCAGGGAACATAATATGATCTGCATTTAGAGGAAAACCGGGTTATTAAACGGCATTTTTTTCAAAGTTTCATTAATACAAAATATAATTACAAATACAAATATATGTCCACATCGTGGAGTCAAACTAATACAATGCACAGCAAATGAAAAATCAAACAAAAGCTGAACTAATCCAAAAAAAAAAAAACTAGACAAAACTCACATATGACATTCGCACATAGTAGGAGAAAGATCCACATATCACAATTACATGCAGATTAACACGCATGATGATTGAAGAGAATAGATGTTAAAGTGATTTCATTTCTCAATTCAGTACCAAGCAAACTTATAAATTGTCGTTAATGGTTGAAATACTCAATTGCAAAACGAAATATACAACACACTAACGCTTTGTTTTTTAAGAATGGGGCCAAAACCAAATGTGATAGCACTTGGCATTAGCAAGCACGGCAGATTAACATGTATAATGATTGAAGAAAATAAGAGCTAAAGGGTTCTTTTTTCTCAGTTCAGTTCAAAGCAAAGCTTGTTACTTTGCATCAATGGTTGAACCATTCAAAACTGCAAAGCAAAAATGGGGCCAAACCCAAACGTGATTGCATTTAATAATCGCAATGGCAAGGCATATTAACATGCATATAGATGGTAAAAGGCAATTTTTCTCTCAATTCAGTTCCAAGCAAAGCTTAGAGATTTTCATTAACGGTTGAACTATTCAAAATTGCAAAGCAAGAAGAGATGCAAATGGACTTTTATTGATCCAATGTCTTTTATAATCTCTTAAAAAATGTTAATGAAAAATAATAACTAATAGGTAGCAATGAATAAAAAAAAAAAGAGAAAGAAATTGGGCCAAACCCTGGCACTTAGCATTAGCATTAGCAATAAAAAAAAGGTGGAATTTAGGGTTCTTGAGGAAGACGGACCGACGGTGGAGAGGATATCGATGGAGGCGTAATGAGACTTCTTGAGGCGGTGCTGGAGATGAGCGGCGGTCCACACCGTACCAAGCGGCGCCTTACGAGACAAAAACGTATGGGAATAAAACATCTTTCGATTCTTTTTCCACTTTGATTAACTATTTCTGTTCGTTCAGAGATTAGAGTGTGTTTGAGAAGAGAGAGAGAGAGAGACAATCGAAAAGGAAGAAACTTTCGGGTCGGAACTTAAAAACAGTTTAAAACTCAGAACTGTGTTAATGGCTAAAAACAGGGAGGGAAAATGTGAGCGCGGGAACGTGAGGAGATTAAGCGCCAATTTAAAGATTTTCTACAAAAATGTTTTTTATTACGGAAAACGGACTTGGCTTTCATCAATATTTACGGTGTTGCCACTGCATTTTTGACCGTCCGGAACCGGACCAATTTTGTATTGGGTTAAATTCTGCTGTTAGTCCTTGTACTTTAATTTGATCATTTTTAATCCTTGTACTTTTTGAATTTTAAATTTCAGTTATCATCAAATGATAATAGTTAAATTCATTAAGTTCAGTTTGCTATTTCCAAAATCTGATGCTACGAACATATTATCATATGTTTAACGCCATGTCAGTTTGTTGTTTTCATATATTACTCATTGAAAATTCAGTTAATGGATTAACGACTATCATTTGTGTCTAGGGACGAAGCCAGAAAATTTTTTTAGGGGGGACCAAAATCAAATTGTAACTTTTACGATAATAAAAATGTAGTTTCATCATTTTAATAACCTATATCTTTATAATTTTTAAATTATTAAATCCAATTCTTATTATTTCTAGGAGGGCCAAATTGCAATTTTGCCTTTATTAGTTTAAAAATTTTAAAATTTCCAAAGTCCAAAATGAATTTTTTTTCCATTTAGAGGGGTCGAGGCCCCTGCCAGCCCTCCTAGCTACACCCATGTTTGCGTCAATATTGAAATTTCAAATTCAAAAAGTATAGGGGTTTAAAATGATCTAATTAGAGAACATGGACTAAGTCTACAATTATATACATAGTACAGGACTAATAATTAAACTTAGCCTAACATATTTAACTATTACTATTTGGGCTTGGACTAAAATTGATCAATTCTAAATGTACAGAGACTAAATTTGATCAAATTAAAATATACAGACTATATTCAAAACTTTTTCAAAATACAATGACTAATAGCATAATTTAACCTTTATATTATCGGTATTATATAAACTCAATTAGGGCTCACTCACCATTTAAGTGAAAAAATTATGTAGCAAATATATTTATAAAAAAAATAATGTTAAAAATAAATGAGATTTTAATTTAAACAATCATGTTAAAATATCATAATTTGGTGTTTTGATTCCAATCATATCATGTAGTTATTTTTTTTAAAAATTTTACATAATATAAAATTATTAAAATATCTCTATAGTAATATTTATTGTTATATATATATATGACGATTGTTTAAATGAGTTGAAACCTGGTTAATTGATGACTCTAATTCAATTAATCCTTTAAATATAATATGATTTTTATTTAAGAATTTTTGTTTGCCTAACAAAATATGCTATTTATATTTTGTAAAATAGTTAAAAATTTTAAGTTTATTAATTAATTTTTTATTATTTTCTAAATTCATGTATTATTAAAAAGTATATATGCTTTATATATAGACTCGAGTTACTTGAAAAATAAGAAAACAACACATTCTTTGTCTTCAGACAAAAATGATTAACTTTTGACTTATACTCTCTTTTGTTTATTTGTAAAATTTTATACTCGATTATTTAGTATATTTATGGTGGAAATTTTTAATTTTACAAATAAAGTTAAAATTTTATCATGTGTCTATAAATTACATTTAAAAAAATTAAAAATAATTAAACAATATATCCAACAAAATCTCAAAGTCACTTATAAAATTGAAAAATTTCAATACCAATATACTAAATAATAGCTCTAATCTTATACCCACTTGTTATGTTATGATGATGAGTGAAAGTACCTTGAAATGTAATTCTAATATAGAAATTGAATCACATTAATCTTTATACTATCAATTTGACCAATTTAACCTATATATTTTTAAAAATTAAATAAAGCTAAAATTAAATAAAATAAATATTTTATATTAAAAATAATATATATTTTCATTTGTAATTTAATTTTAAATAAAAAAATTACAAATCATACAAGTTTTGAAAATATTAGTAAACAATAAAATTTAACTTTATTAAGAATTAATCTTATTTGAAAATTATACTAAATTCATGGACAGAAGGATAGTTTGCATGCAAAATTGGATTAAAAAAATTGAATAAAATTGAAGAGAAAGTGTGAAAGCGCGCTTTTTCACAGTTAACAGAAAAACTCATCTAACATGACAAGCTTTTTGCTGACGTGTCAAGGAAAGCACGTCCAATTGGACAATTTTTTTTGAAATTTGCAGAAAACACTTTTAGTTAGATGCACTTTTCCTAACATGTTAGCAAAAAGTTTACCTAGATAGACAAACTTTCACACACTCTCTTCAAATTTCGAAAAATTGATCTATTTAGCCAATTAACAATTTTTTTTTGACATATGGCTAATTTAGCCAATATATATAATTTAAGGGGAACCATAAATAAAACCTTTTACCTAGAACAAAAATTGATAATATATTTTTATTTTCTTTCCCCTCACTCACTCATTCACTTTTATTTTCTATCTATCGTACTCAAAATGATTTCCATTTCACTTTTTCATTTTCTTTCCATCCCTGCATTTTTCCACTCTTTCCAGACACATCCTTAGGGTGAACATGTTCAAAATGCCTGCACCAACAAACATGACACCAGCATTTATTTTCACAATTTATAGTTCAATTAGCTACTGCTTCCAATTAGCTACTTACCTTACCAATACAGGGTTTATCATCAAAGCAAAAAAAAAAAAAAAAGGAAAGAGAAACCCAGCAATCTGGGTATCTTTCCACATGTTCATGGAAAATGTGGCCTGTATTTAACCCAATGATGCATACAACATTGAACAGAAAGCTTACTGCATAACTTGTAAGCTCTTTAATGGAGTTGAGTATGTTCCTTGTCCTTGTGATGAAAAACCAGCTCTTTTCCAGCCGCCGTCACCTGTCCTCTCAAACACTCGTGGTTGCCTCATCGGAAAAGTCGTTCTCCAGTCTGGATTCTTAATTAGATAGTTCCACAACCTTTAACAGAGATCGAGTATATCGCTTAGAATAAACTCATTGACTTGAATGTAAAACACAGGACGCGAGCCAAATCATCCATGCCGCAACCAATTTCCAGACATAATCACTTTTTTGGACCTCCAACTTTATAAAAAAAAATCATTTTTGCTCTCTATTTATTTTTAAGTCCTTTTTAACTCTTAAACTTTGGTTTTTTATCAAATCAGCCAGGATGAAAAAGTTAACATTAATTAAGTATAAAAACTATAAAAAATATTTTTTAAAATTTTAAAAATTAATTTAATGCTGGCATGTTATTTACATAGCAATCTACATGTATGTTATGTTAGCAAAGTTAACAAATGCTAATTGTTCTATCCATTTTTGGGTAAATTGACCAAAAAATACAAGTTCAAGAACTAAAAGAAGTCAAAAAAATAAAGGACTAACATGACTTTTTCTATAAAGTTGGAGAGCCAAAAAATTCAATACGCCACATTTCTGGTTAATTATCAAGCTAACATACAAGTGCAATATCACTTAGAGACCCTTTATATGTTCTAGTGTTTGCAAATGCCTGGAAGTTTCTATCCTCATAATGATACTACTATCCTATCTGTACAATCTTTTCTTTTCTTTTTCACTTTAATTTTGGCGCACCCTTTTTTACCTTTTTTTGTTAAACTTTGCTATCAGTTCTTGTGCTTTGCAAAAGATGTAGATTTAATCCCTGTACTTCTCAAATTGGAAAATTTTAATCCCTGTACTTTACACATGATAATATGTAGATTAAATTGGATTTTTAGTGAGTAATATGTAGAAATAATAAATTGATATAACATTATACATGATAATATGTTACTCGCACCAAATTTTGGAAATAGTAAAACTCAACTTAATAAATTTAACAATTATCATTTGGTGAGGATTAAAATTTTAAATTTTAAAAGTGCAGGAACTAAAAATGATCAAATTAAAGTACAAGGGTTAAATCCATAACTTTTGAAAAATACAGGGACTAATAGTGGTATTTAACCAATTTTTTCTTATTATTGAGAGATTGTCATAAATTGTTCCTAGTCACTTGGAACCCAAAATGCAAAATCACTTAATTCTGAACTAGATGAGTGCTAGCTTAACCTCTTAATTGCTTAACATCCTACAGTCAAATTTAGATACTAACCAAGGCAAGTGCAAATGTATAACAGTATGATTATATGTATGTATGCATGCGGGTGTGTGTGTGAATGTGAAGAACCATAAACATGAATGTGCTGACCTTCTCTCATTATCCACAAACTCTGGACCCTCAGCAAGAGGTGAAGTAGAGCATGAAGCAAGTATTTCTGAATCAGAAAGGCTTTGAAGTGACAAAACAATTTGTACGAGGCGTTTGGTCCTATGTCAACAACAAAAACAAGAATAAAATTAACAAATCCGAGTTCATAAAAGCATATTTATTTTTTGAACTATAACTTCTGATCATATTTGCTCTTTCGGACACAATGCCTAAAACTAACCATAGCCCTATCCAATTCATAAATAAGAAGATAATATAATTCAGCGCACTTGAACCCACATATTCCTGCATTAGCAACAATACCCATGCCAATCGAACTAAGACTCATTCAACATAAAAGCATATTTATTTTTACAGGAAAAAAATTAGCTAATAATGTAAAATTAAACATGATTTGTACAATTGATAGTCATAAGTAGAAGAAACAATAAGTTGTTAAATAACATTATACCAACTGCAAGGAGCAATGATGAATCTATCAGTTTTAGTGTCATAAGTATCCAGTAATTTTCCCTGCCAACTGGGGTCTTCATACGAAGAAGAGACTCGAAGCCTCCGAACAATTTCATCCGGGCATCGTGAAGTTTTATCAAAGCTGGCAGGGATGAGGGTTCCTGAAGAAGTTTCCACCTGAAAACATGTAAAGGAAAACAACTATTGGAGCTTGAAGTTCGCAGCTATTCTCACATTGAGGATTCAACTTTTTTTTTTTTATAGGATTCTGTTTCTGGACAAAAATTGAACTGAACTGCTCCATTCAGTTTTTAACCATTAAAACCGAAACCGAAACCATGTGGAATAAAAACCGAAATAACCAAAACCGATAATTGCAGTTTGGTTCGATTCGGTTCGGCAATTTTTAGAATATTTGGACTTTGTAAAAGAAAAAAACAATATCACTTTGTTTTAGGCTCAAAAAATCTAATGCAATACCTGCTCTAAATTCATTTTTACATTTATAAAATGAGTTAAATAATTAAATTAATATCATAATCATCATAAGACTATTTAAAACATCATTTTAAGTTAAGCTATTAAATTGATAAATTATTTAAAGTTGTTAAAAGGATAGCTAATACATAAATCATTTATATAACTAATGTTTTATTGTGTCATTTCTTTTAATTAATTTAATTAGTTGCTAGATTTGATTAGTTATAATTGACTCATTACAATATATCATATAATTAATTAAATTTATAACTATCAAATATATAAATAATAGACAACTTATGAATACTTATTTCTTTTATAAATAAAATATTATAAAGTTTAATAAACTATTTTTTAAAAATTAAAATTATGCATATAATTATGATTATTATATTTAAGAGATATTCACTTACTCAGATAAAAACTACACTTTCATAATCTTTTTGTAAAATATTTACATAACTTTTAACTTTTTTATGATCATATCTAATTTTAATAAAAATAATAATCGGGTTAAATAAATTAGTCCATATATACAATAAAATGATGAATTTATTATTCTATTAGAAGTATTCCTTTATACATATTTTCTTTTCATTCGTTTTTATTTAGATAAAATGGGTTTTATGTGGAAAAACTGAATCCGAACCTATTGTACAGTTTGGGTGATAATATCAACCCAAAACCCAACCAAAAATTACAAATAGGTTTGGATCATTTTTTGGTTTTATCGGTTTATTTGCTCAACCCTAGTCCAAGTTAAGCCCTGAACTTAACAATTGTTCTCACATTGAGGCTTAAATTTTTCTTTATTCAAGTTAGTTCCTAAACTTGGCACCTGTTCTCATATTAGGGCCTGAACTTTGCAATTGTTCCCACATTGAAGCCTGAACTTTAAGTTTTTCAAGATAATATCAAGGACTAACTTAGATTTAAAAAAAGGTTGAAGCTGCAATATGAGAACAATTTTCAAGTTTAAGGCTTGACTTGAACAAAAATAGTTCAAGCCTTAACGTGGGAATAGTTACCAAGTTCAAGCCTCAAAAAGTTATTTAACCCTTGTATTTATAAAAAAAGTTTCAAACAGCAAAAGTGACATAAACTCGTAATCTGAAATACAGCATTTACCCATCAGACTTTAAGAACCATCTTCTTTTGTTTTTCTGTTTTTGTCATTGTGAATTTAAACAAATTTCTTTTGTCATGAACCACTGGAAATGGGATAGAATGCTTCACTAAGCCCTTAACTTCCATTTTCCATTTTAGATAGAGGAATTGTGAAAGCTTGAACTTACCAGGAGTCCATTGAAAATGGGAAGCGCATTTCCTTGAGAATCGTATTTGGTGTTATGTCGAAGAACACAGAGAGTCTTTACATGAAATTTTTCCGGCCTCTTCTGCATGGTTTCCACTATTTTTCTGCATAAAGGAATGGAATAACCATCTCGTTTCCCCTGTGATATACTTCGGCCGCTAGCATGCTGTATGACAGGTCAAAAGATTCAACTTAATCATTCTTATTCCGAGCAGGTTACTACAACTCTGTTAAAATCAACAACAAACGAGAAGATCAAGGACCATACATTAGGTGAAACATCTTCGAAAGCACCGACCAAATGCACCTGCATTTTAAAATTCAAAAGCTTTAATTTGAGAACCAGTATCATGTTTCGATTATGATAAATCACCAATGAATCAACAAAAGGGGAATGTAATTAAGATTACATCCAAATCAGCATCTAAATTGTGATCAACAACTAGTGCCAACATCTGGGAGAAGCCAATATCTACAATTTTTGGAGAATCCATATGGGAAACGGATGTCCTGAATGAAAAACACGAAATGAGAATTACATATCTGGTAAAAAAAAAATCCATCAAGCAATTCTGAATCTCTACTGCAAATTCTTACATCCCGTTTTTTCGGTTCCGAATGACAACACCCACGCAGGTTGTGGCTTCATCAGTGCCAACATACTTTCCATGCAAGAAATGAAATAAGGTGAAGGCAATCAATAGAGCTATTGAATCAAGAAAAAGAGAGGGGATGAAACAAGGCAGAATATTTATGGTAAAAAAGATGTTCAAAAAACAACAGAAACTCCACACCTAGAGAGGCAAAACACATGAAGAAGGCATATAAATATACAATGAGTAAGCACCATTCGAGACAAAGTCTACAAAAAGATGATGAAAAGGTTATCTTCGGTTGAGGATTCGATGAAGGGAAGCATTGATCCATGCAATGTAAGAAAATGAAAAACAATAACCAAATACTCTTTCAAGTCTTAAAAGAAGATTAATCATCCCACAAGGTATTCAGAAAATCAAATGAAATAAAATTCACATGTCTGAGATTGGCATTAGTCTTTCAAGTCTCAGCTAAAGCATACAAGCAAACCGATACCCTTTCCAGCCCATGACATTTAGGTCTGTAAGCTTCTACTCACCATGAAATATAATCTCCCAAATGCTGCAAGAAAAAATTTTGCCTAAAAACTGAAGCTTAACATCTGTGCCAAACACCACGTTGAGAGCTAAGAACCTAGGAATTTTTGTCTTCTACATGTCATATTGCAAAGTAATTAGAAACAAGAAAACTTGGAATGAGGCATAGATTAAGGCTTCCTCTGGATCACTGGTGAGGTTAAAATCAGCAATGGCAGTAAGATTAGTTACTATAGCAGTGAAGTTGAGTAATGTACAAGTGAGATTAAAATCAGCGGTGAGTCGTGTGTTTTGATTCAACCGCAGCTGTAGGAATGACTTGAGAATAGAAAATGTTCATTTAAGACATTAGATATTCATAAAATAAAAGTAGATGTGACTTCAACAATGAAGCAGCAGGAATTTATGTCACATGAACTCGGGCATGATTAGACTTTTTTTTTAACGATTTTCCACATATTTGGAGGATTTTAGAGTTCATATCTTCATATATGTTTGGATATAATACTTTAAGGAAAATAAAAAGTCTGAGCAACATAGGCAAGAAAGTCTGTATCTCAGTTATTCACATTAGATAATTAAAGTAAGGAGTTTGAAATGAAACTCGGAAGAAAGTAAAAGAGAAAACATACATGGACAAGTGAGGGATCTACAGTAGCGTATTCCCTCTGGAATAAGTAAACATATCTAGAGCTGTTAGACGATGTTATTAGCTTGGAATCCATGGATGCTGAGACTTTCCTTTCCTGGATAGACTTGAACGAATGTGTGGCAGACACTAAAACTTGGTGTTCCATCAATGCCGCTAATAAATCCGATGGCTGTTCACAAAAAAAACCATCAAAATGAAAGAAACGTTGGGTTGAATTCAATATGACATAATCCATCATCGATTATCAGAAAGTGTTAAATCGAGCAAATAACAATGAAAACGAAGAAATGAAAACACACACACGCGCACACACAATACGTTTGAACAAATCTTTGCAAATTTGAATTTGGGTAATTTGAAAGGAAAATACCTGAGACTTGGACGATGATGATGATGAAGAAGAAAAGTTGAGAGAGAAGGGAAGTCCATCCACAAAAATCATGATGATGATGAATTGATGATAATTTTCAACTCAAAAGTCAAAACTAAAACCCTTCACTTTCTTGAGCACCTGAACCCAAATTGCTTTAACTAAAAAAAAAGTTTTCCAGATTTTGTATTTGATCTCGAAACAAAACAATTTGATCTTTGATTACAAGTTTTTCAAATCGAAATTCTCCCTCTCTGAGTCTCTCTGTGTACTCTGTAAGTTCTTTATTTTCAATTAAATTTTAAAACATTGCGTACATGTGACGGGTAATTTTTTAAAAATTTTATACGAAAAGAAGGAGACATTATTTTTACTTTTTATTTTGGGTTAATAGCATTAGCCATTCTCAAACTATAGCATAAGTTTTAAATTAGTCCTTAATCTTCAAAACATCCTAATTGAATATTAAAAGTATTAATATTGTATCAACCAGGTCCTTACACAAGCTTAGCTAGGGAAGAAGCTCGTGAAAAATGTCAAATATATTGAATTGAGATTCTGAATGGAGACTAAGTAATAGTTATTTCGTGCCCAGCAATAATAGACAAGTTAAACAACCCTGCTCATAATTGAATTCAGCCCAACCAAACATTCGTTTAAGAGAGTTTGACTGTAGAAATAAAAATCGGGCTTGAATGGAATAGCCATTTAACCCAACCAAACATGCTGTAAATGTGATTGGAATTTGATGTAGAGTATATAAAACATGTGTATTAAATTTTTAAATACGGATGCACTTATCACATTGATAGTTTAGGTTTGACATATTAAAATAGTGAATGTTGAAGGGTACTACTTTTTTTTTATATGTTAAATATGAATTTACAAGTTGATTTATGTGTCTTTCATATGCCCTTCATTAAATTTGAGTGTATGAGTGAATATTCAATCGAGTCGAGTTGAATCGAGTTAAAAAATTTCGAGTTAGTCAACTTGACGAATCCTATTTTAGCAACCAAACTTAATTTGATTGTTTTTTTTCAAACTGAATTGAATCGAGTAAAAAAAGATTGAGTCAAGTCGAGTCGAGTTAATGAATCCTATTATTTATACTCAATGCTGCATTTACATGGACTTATTATTTAACTAGTTGATGAAGTACAATATTATTTAATTACATAAACAATATAATGATTTTGCCTTTTAACTCAATGAGTAAACATTTATCACAACGACCGAGTTTTGCTTTTCTTATTAAGATTTCTAGATAACTCGAATTGTGTAATTCATATTCGAGTTAAACCGAAAAACTTAATATTTTACTCAAGTTGATCTGAATAACTTGATTAACTTAAATAACTCGAACTATTTAATTCAAATTTTGAATTTTTTATCGAGTTTTTCAAATCAAATCAAATTTTGCTCAGCCATACTTGAGTTGACATTTGACATCCAAACTAATGACTAAGGTGACAAAAATATTTATTTAATATGATACTATACTTTGAGAATTTAAATAGAATATTCTTAAATTTGAGAAGTAGGGACATAGCTAGTGGCACCCCTCGATTTCTCGAACATTTCGAAAGCCATGCTATATATCTTTGAATAAATTGGTCAATTTTCATTTGCCATCCTCACATTTTTAAATTATTTTTACATCACCACTTATCGATGTAAAATTACATTTAACAACTCCAAAAATTTTAATTTAGTTTTATTAGTAGGGATGTTCAAACGGTTGATTCGGTTATTAGCTGAACCAAGCTAGCATTAATCGAATTGTATGATCCTTTAATCGTTAATCAAATCAATTTTTTTTCAAAAAAATAAAAGAATCGAAAATTTTCGGTTAATTCGGTCAGTTATCTGAATAATTGAAATTTAGATGTTATTGTCTTTTGGTTAAAACAAGTATAAAACATGTAAAAAAAATACATTATTAATGTTCATTTGTCTTGAAAGTTAACCGATTGAACCGAAGTTTCAAGTCTTCAAATATTACATAATTAAAAGTACTACATAAGTTCAGTTAATTCGGTTAATTACCCGGTTTCGAACTGAATTAACCGATAATTAAAATTCTAAAAAATCATTAACCGGCCTTCGACTTAACTAAATTCAACCACCAACCAATTAATTGAATTAAATCAGTTCAATCAGTTAAGTTGATTTTAATCGAAGTTTGAACATCCCTACTTATTAGACTATTAGTGGTTGTTAGCTGGTCAGATAATCTATTATTCTGTTAATTAGTTATGATACCAGAGTTAGGGTGTGTTCAATATTATTTTTAAAAAACACTTTTGAATAAAAATATTCCTAAACAAATTACTTTTTAAGAGAAAAAGTGATTCTCTCAAACAAAAATTTAGTCCAAAAGTAGTTTTTTGAAAGTTAAAATTTTTTACTTTTATTCGATTTTTTTTTTTTTTGCTAAAGGCACTCATTCCTAAATCAGGTCTTCTAGTTTTGATGATCGAAACGACCGCAATCGGTTTGACAGAGTTAGAGGGTGGTTCGACTGAGTCGTTGTTGAGTTCATCCATTTATGGCAGCAAGGGATTCACTAATTAGCGTATGAATACCAGGTTAGATGAGACAAAATTTTCATTATGGAAGCAACAAATTTAAAATTTACATTTATTATAATATTCAGTACAAAATTACAAACTGAATATTACATTTATTCTTAATAATATTTTTTTTATATATTAATTTTGGAACTTGACATTTTTTTTAATTTTAATCAAAATATGATGAGGTGTCACTATTATATTATACCACATCATCATTGAAAATTTTCGTCATTAAAAAAATTAAATTTAAAGATCAAATTGGAAAAAAATTACTAAATTTTGAAATTAATGCGGACAAAAAAGTTTAGGGACAAAGATGGAAAATAAATTAAACTTAAGGACTAAATATTAATTTATCAATAAAACAAAAAAACAGCTGCTAGAATTTAATAACACCCGCTTCTATATTTTAGGTTTTCGAATTGAAAATTTTAGGGCGCGCAAGGTTGAAGAAGATGTCAAACACAAGTTCGAGTCCGACGACCGCAATTCGGGGATCAAGCAGCGGAGCGAACGCGGCGTCTACGGCGGTGGTAGTGCCAGCAGGAGGGGGAGGAGTGACTATGACTATGAGAGGGCCATGCCCACCGACAACGGCAACAGCATCAACGATTACAACTTCATATAACGAACAGCAATGCCTGCCAACAGCGGCGGTGGTGTACCCAGTAGCGTCCTCCGGTAGGGGTTTCCTTTCAACAAACCACTCTTGTCGCCCTATCCTTCCTTATCATCCTCATCCTCATTCTCGTCCCTTTGGCAACCCCAGGCCGCCGCCTCCACCGCCACCACTTCCCCATCCTACTCAC
The DNA here is from genome assembly GCF_007990345.1 of Gossypium hirsutum. Taxonomy (NCBI): domain Eukaryota; kingdom Viridiplantae; phylum Streptophyta; class Magnoliopsida; order Malvales; family Malvaceae; genus Gossypium; species Gossypium hirsutum. Next base: position 3,271,555 of record NC_053431.1, on the reverse strand, counting down.
TTCCATCCTCCTCTTAAAGGCCTACCCCCTTCTCTCCATCCCAAGGTTCGTTATTTCTCTTTTTTTTTTAGACGTTTACCGTTTTGGGTTTTCAAATTTCAATCTCCACTTGATGTGCTTTTTATTCCAAATTCAACTTTTTTTTTATTATATATTTAGGTTGCTTCATCGCCATTTCCACATGCTGAAACTAAAGGATATAAAGGTGTTAGGTAGTATCTCTCATCTTTAAGAATAAATTGCATATCTCGTTTCAACCTTAAAGCCAATTCTAACTTCTTTACTCTGCTTTGCCTAGGGAGAGAACCAAAGATGATTCTCTTGTCAATGTTAGGGACCGAAAGGTAAGCTTTCAGATCGCATTGCCCTTATATGCTGGTTCAGTCATTGCATTTTCATTTCACTATGTTTCTACGCTAATTGCCTTTGATTCACATTTTCTTCCAGGTCAGAATATCTGATGGGGCTTCGATTTATTCTCTTTGCCGTTCATGGTTGAGAAATGGGTTCCCAGACGAACCTCAGGTTTGTCCCCCATTTTTTTTCCTGGTAATTCATTTAAAGTTTACCTTCCATGGTGCATATGAACGACTCACTTTGCTCAGAACAGTAATTTCCTACAAGAACATATTTATCTTTAATAAGCATGTCAACTGAGCAAGTTTTAGGCATGTAGTACAGTAGTAGTGGTTTATTTTTTTTTACCGGTATTTATGTAGTGATGGTTCAACTTTTAAGTACTGGGACAATTGAATTCTCATGAACCCAACAATGAAAATAAAATTCAATTGTACGCAAGTTCCCCCCCCCCCTTTATGTGGCTGAGTAGGGAGTTCCATTGTCAGATTCAGGTTCGGTAAAGGAGACTAATCAATGACCTAGTTGCTTCTTGGTTTCATTCATTCTATTATGCCTAGTAATGTTAATTATATGGCAGCCCCAATATGGAGATATTTTCAAGTCTCTTCCACAACCTTTACCTATACCGGTTACGGGTAGTTTGCCAAAGGAAGCAGAAGATAGAGAAGAACAAGTAGAGGAGGATAAAAAGGAGGTTAGTTCCCTTTGATGGTTTTTTTATAATGGCAACTTTTTTTTTCTTTCACTTTTCATATGTTTCTCAAGTTAGTAATAAACTTTTTAGCCATGGTCACAAAAAAATAATTAATGCAAGTCCTAAAATGATGCAAGTAAGATTTGTGAAGTTGTAAGGTGGGTGTGCATGACAAGTATAGGAGTTAGTGTCACATTTCAACAGCTGCCTCTATACAAAAATGCAAGTCATGAAATGATTTGAGGAAGAGTTTAAGAGTTGTGTATGTATGTGTGTGTGAGAGAGAGATTCTAATAGTATCTGGTGCAATGATAACTAGTCTAAGAGCATTCAGCTGAAAAGTATAGGAATGCCAAATGCACTTGCAGGTATATGAGCTGAAATGCATTTAAGAACAGCTGTCTTTATGCAAAACTGCTAAATTTCCAATTCACCTCTTGCATTACACAACTCCAGCATGACTATATCTGTGTAATAACTCAAATTGCGGTCACAGTTAACATCCTAGACATGAGCGTCAACCCATATAATTAATAATTAAAATGAATTGTGAAGATTATAAAGTTATCTAGCTTCTTGGGTCCGGGTTAAATTTTCTTATCTATGTGAGAATCTTCTAAGGATGTATGCAAAATATTCATTGGATTGAATCAATCTCTCATGTCAACATCACAGTTTTCTCGACTTTTCTTATAAAAAAATTAGCGTCACATTGCCACTGGTGTATGATGTTTATTAACTGCAGCCTCCTCTCTCTCTTTCTCTCTCCCTCTCTCCCCCCTCCCTCCCGAGTATTTTTCTTACACGAGATGAGCTTTTTACATCTAAGATGTTTGGGATACTGTTCTCTTCTTATTTTAGTTTTTGCTATTCTTTTGGTCTATATCCAAATTTATCTGGCTGGTTGCGTATCATAATCATATGCACTTAGTGTTGCTGTTACTGTTAATCCTTGATTAGCTCCCGGGTCATCTGCTTATTTCTGATAATAAGGGCAATTGCACGTTTGTTGGCATTCTTGCAGTAGTTCTTAAAACCAGAATAAGCAATTTCGTATTTGTTTTTTTCCTTTCTTAGACTGAGCTGATCCCTGTTTCCTGATTTTAGGACGAGCAATCAGTTGAGAATTTGTCAACAGAAGATCTGTTGAAAAGGCATATTAATCGGGCTAAAAAGGTTAGATCAAGGTAAGTTTCTTTTAATTCATTATTTGCAATTTGGTGAATTTCTCATGAAATTTAGCTGCTGTAATCATTTTATGCTGGTGTCTGAAAAATCGAAACATTAATCTGTAATTGATTATTGTCTGTCCAGTGATAGGTCTATAAGAGCACGTGATTACATTTTTACAATCATATTTATGTTATAGCTCAGTGTGAAGTCATGAATGCCCTTAAAAGTGTATACATATAAAGTTTTTGCTATTTCACCTTTACAAGCTAAAGGCTCCCAGAGGTGATTGGACAATCTCATAGAGGAATCTAAATAACACTTAAAAGGAATTTTTTTTTTCCCAATGTTTTTCACTTTGTTTCTCATTTATCCTCAAAGAGTATCTTTTCGAATTTCAACACAGAATGCCTAAGATGACTGTGTATACGACCAATGATTGTTTTTTTTGTCATAGGTTACGACAAGAACGTTTGAAACGAATCGTGAGATACAAAACAAGGCTTGCACTTCTGCTACCTCCCCTTGTAGAACAGTTCCGAAGTGATGCTGCTGCTGCAGCTGCAGCCGTAGGGAACTGATGGGACGATTAGTAAGCATCCGAAGAAAGTAATGACATACAGGGGCCTCCTGAATTCCTGATATGATGAGTTTATTTTATGTATATGGTAGTTTTTTTGTTTTAATAATAGAGTAGGAACTAATAGAGTGTAAAGGGAGTGACCCAAGTTTTTATGTTCAAGTGTGAGTGTTATAGTTTGGGTTTAGAGCTTCATATTGATTTGTTAATGGTGTGGTATTATTGGCTTTGGAATAGGTTCTCAATATCAAGGGAAGGGTGCATGGTTAAAAACCACACTCTGTTAGTTTAGTTACTACTAATTACCTTGATTTTATTAGTATGAATAAATTATACTAGAAGACATATAGGTTTTGCTTATATTGGTAGGACAAATTTTGATAAAATAAGCATTCTCTGTGCTTATAATAAACTACTTGATTAAGTTTGATGTTTGTTGTTATGATATAATATAATAATTTAATAAATTATAAGCTAAATAATAATATAATAGGGGTATTTATATGTACACTTTATATATAATCAAGGTAACGATATTATTAGAGATTGAACCTTAATTCTCATGTCATACAACATAATAATTTTGTCATATTAAAATTGTTTATATATATATGTTTTAAATGATAATGAGTGTGCCAAGCATAAATTTTTTATATTAATTCAAATATTAGAAGTTCTATGTTAAATCATTTTGGTCTAATTATGCATCTAATCCTCATAATAACATTTGAAATTTAATCTCTGAAATTAATTCTCAGTAGTTTTTTATTTAATAGAAAATCGGTGATATTTTAAAATTCAAAGTTTTGATTTTTAAAAAATCCAATTTATGACGCATGTTCAAATCTAATTGAAGCTAATTAATAATGTTATAAATAGATTCTAATTTTATATTAGACAAGTAAAAAGACTAAATTCTTGGAATTCAGAGTAGAAAAATTAAATTTCAAAAATTTCAAAAGTATGAGGACTGACAACATAATTAGATTAATAAATTTTTGTCACTTTTGATTTGAACTCGAAACTAAGTAAGCCAAGAAAGCAAAAATGAATTTACATGAACTTGAAACTATCTTAACTCGAAATTATCCTTGTACAAGCCCAATTTCGCTTGGGCCTAAACAAACCTAAACCTACCCAGACCCAAATACTAACCCGATTCAAAACAAGCCCAAACATTATGGCCCAAACCCAACAAAGACTAGGGTTTCAGAACCCTAGCCCCTTCCACATGCGCCGTACCATTCTGACCCCTGCTCTGCCATCGCCGCACATCCCATCAGCGCCGACGCCGTTCACTCCTGCCTTTGACGCCGCACCTACTCCTGCAAAAACAGAGGCCAAACAGAGAGAAACAAGCAAAGGCACAAGAGACAATAGCAAAGATCAATTTATTTTTATTTTATTTTATTTCGGGTATAAAAAATGATTTGTAAACCGAAATGGGGGGACTTTTTTCTGGGATTTTTTTTCTCTCTCTTTCGGCAAAAGCCGAACACTGTAAAAGGGGGGTACTCTTTGTAACAAAACGGAGATTAGCAGAAAGAGAAATACAATACAAACTAAGTTTTAAGGTGATTACCACCCCTTTTCGTTTTCATATTTTACCATTATTATTTTACTTTTTCTTTTTTGTTCATCTATTTATATACATATAATAAATAATAATAATAAAAAAGGAGAGGGAAACTCACCGAGGGGAGGCGATTCGGCGAAAAAAACCGAGGGGGGTGGCCGGAACAACGCCGGCACGACGGACGGCGACCGAAGCTCGCCGGACTCTGGACTACCTCCAGAGCTCTCCCCTCCCTCTCTCTCCTCTTTTTTTTCCCTCAGCAGTACAAATGATGTTTTTTTCGCAAAAGGGGGGTATTTATACCCCCCTGAAACGGCGCCGTTTCGGCAAAGGGGGGTCCGCGCGTCGACCCGCGACCCGACCCGCTCCGACCCGAAGGATTCGCGTGTTTTTAATTTTTGGGCTATTTACGCGCGCAGTCCCTCTGACCTGTGGCGTATTTCAATTTGGTCCTATTTCGCTATTTCTTTGTTTTTAATTTGACCACAAATTTTTATTTCTGTTTCATTTTAGTCCCCTGAAGCGCCGCGTTTTGAGATTTTGGTCTATTTTCCATTTTGGTCCCTCTTCTTTCCGTGCGTGTTACAATTTAGTCTTTTTAGTCCTTTTTTATTTCGAATCTGCCCAGTACTTTTTATTTTACTTTGATTTAGTCCCTTTTTTAGTACTTTTGCTATTATTATTATTATTATTATTATTATTATTATTATCATTTTTACTATTATTAGTATTGGTATTATGGTTGTTACTTTTATATCTCTATTCATATTTACTTATGTATTTTTAAATATATATATGTCTTATTATTATCATATAAGTGCTTGTACATATACATGTACATATTTTACATATAATTTGTTTAATATATATATACGTATACTCATATTTCTTTTTTTATATATATCTATATACATATACATATTTTTATTTTTATAAGTATATATATTTATATGTATGTATTTATATATTTTTGTATATCTTAATAGACACATACATACATATTTTCAATATATTTTAAACATATATATATAAATTAACGTATTTATTTGTATATGTATGTATATTTTCATTATTTTTAAACTTTAATTTGTACATACATATTTTCATGCGCCTACTTTATATATGCATTTCATTAATTTCATATTCCATAATTTTATACACCTATATATATACGTACATATTTTATATATATGCATATTTTTTCTTCTTTATATTTTAAAATATACTTTATATATATTTTGTAATTTATGAATACACACATATTTTATTTTTTTCGTCTATACATATATATATCCCCTTACATTTTAATTGTATTCACTATTTATTTATTTCATTTTCATTATTATTTTGAACGAATGTTTAATTTATTTGTTTATATACATTGTTATTTTATATGATTGTAGGCTTGACTTTTATTTATTTTATATTGTTGCTATTACTCGTATCATTTTTACACTTTTGTATTCATTATGATTTTGTCATGTATAACAATGTAATTTGCTTTCACATTTTTACTACGACTTCATGTTTTTTATTTCACTCGATAATAAAATTTGTTTTAAAAAATGATATTTTGTGTTTAGATTCGAGAGGATCGTACCCTAACTTACTGGGTTTCGATTTCCACAATAAATCTAAATACACTAATCTTTTCAAACTCAAGTTTTGAAACGATCTCGGGAATTAAGAAAAGATCGTGTCCTAACTTACTGGGCATGATCCCCTTCCTAAACCCGAGATAATAAAATATCTTTTAAATAAGTAAAATTCTGGCATTCATTCACGTATTGGGAATTTGAGACATTGTATTCTAACTTACTGGATATGATCCTCTTTCTCGAATAATGTGAAATATGCCCATTTTCCTAAAAATTTTCAACGTTTTAATACAAGGATCGTATTTTTTAAATTCTTCTAAGTTTTTCAATTTTCGACATTAAGACATTAAGTAATCAACTAAGGTACCAATTTTGGGCGTATCGAGGGTGCTAATCCTTCCTCGTGCGTAACCGACTCCCGAACCCGTTTTCTGAATTTCGCGGACCAAACTTGTTGTTTTAATAAAATCAAACCGTTTATTAAAAACAACCGCTTTTCGAGGTGATCCAATCACACCTTATAAAAAAAAAGATTGGTGGCGACTCCTGTTTCATTTTTTTCAAAACCCAAGTCGACCCCGTTTTTATCCGAAAAATGGTGTCAACAGCTTGGCGACTCCACTGGGGAGGAAACACGAGAGTCAAGCCATGAGTTGATTACTTTTTGTCCTTTTGTCAAAAAATCAAAAACTTAGTTTAAATATACGATCCTTTCATTGTATTTTTATTTATCTTTATTATGATCTTCGTCATTGTGATTCATAATTGCTGTGTTTAAGTTCAGATTTATTTTTGCACATTGCATTGCATGACCGTTGGTCACACCCTTTTTAAGTGGGAGTGAGAAGCTACGCCTTCGTGAGGTTTTCACCTCCGCATGGGATAGTGAATCGCTTTCGGGATACATCCGTACCTATGTCTTCGTGAGATTTTCATCTCCGCATGGCCATAGGGAAATGTATTCCCCTGAACTGAACTCAGTCCGTATGAGCCTATAATGGGTGAGGATCGAGGAATCTGCTGGTTCGGGTACCCTTACTTTAGAACCAACCCTCATATAGTAGACTTAGGAACTTAACCTAGGTAGAGCCACTCCAAAACCCTAGTATCTACCCGATTAGGTACTTTTTGTTTTCTGTGCTTGCTTATGTTTTGTACTAACCCTTCTCGTTGTGTTTTGATTATGATTGCATTACATTGCATTTGCATCTTAGGAAAGAGATATAGATTCAAATCCAATTACTAAATTAGAAAGCTTGTCATGGAATACGAATTCCTTGATAAAGTGGAAAACAATACGACTTCTCAAACATATTCTGAGAAACACAAGAATGGCGATGGAAGAGTTCGTGACCTTGCTTGGTGGCCTGGGGATTCGAGACGATTGTCCAAAAGCCTTCAACAAGCTGACGAGCCTTATGAAGATGGGCAGATGATGGATCGCAACCAGGATCAAGAAAATGAGCTAGCAATGGCATCTATTGGTGAGATCACCTCAAACATGCGGATGAAGAAAAAAATCGATGTTGTTTCTTGGAATATGAGGGTGAGGTCGTACATGTATCCGTTTTATGTAAGGGAATTTGCTTTCTAGAAAAGTTTCCTAAATGTAATTGAATCAGAATCAACGTCTCTTTAGGCATTCATTTCATGCATTTGCATTACATTGCATCATATGCATTAGATTTTCACGAAGTGACCCTAATTATGTAAAATTATTTCAGCTAATCTGGAAAACCAATCAACCAAACATCCTTACGGTACTCGTCGCAAAGCCAAAGAAATGGATCAAAGATTAGAGAAACTGGAGCAAACGCAAAAAGAGATGCAAGACCAGTTACAGGTGCAAATGAAAGAACATATGGAAAAGATCCAGAAAGACATGGCACAAAAGATGAAGGAGTCTCAGGATGAACTAATGACTAAATTGACGCAATTAATAACCAAGAGAGTGGATAAAGGGAAAAATCCTGTGGTTTGCGATGAAGAAGGAAACAATGATGAGCCACTTTTTTCTCCAGGATACACGCCTCCGCAAGCGCAAGTACAGATTGAACCACATCCACGAAGATCTTCTGTTTCGATTAGGCCTCAGCACTTTCAAGGTGACGCTTCAATACCGAAGAACCTTCAGGGCAGATCTGGTCCTAGTCCTGACGATAATCTGGTTGTCCCGGACTTCGATGAAGTAGCGGAGAAAGACAAGATGAAGGAGGAGTTACCAAAGCAGTTTGAGGAGAAATGGAAATGGATTGAAGAGAAGTTTAGGGCGATAGAAAGTATCGACGGCTATCGGGGAATAGATGCAAAAGATCTGAGTTTAGTTCCGGATTTGGTACTTCCTTACAAATTTAAGATGCCGGAGTTCGAGAAATATAATGGGACCAGCTGCCCAGAAGCTCATATTACTATGTTCTGTAGACGTATGGCCGGATACGTCAACAACGACCAACTGCTCATACACTGCTTTCAAGATAGCCTCACAGGGGCAGCGTCTAAGTGGTACAATCAATTGACGCGTATCCAGATTAGCTCTTGGAGGGATTTAGCACAAGCCTTTATGAAACAATACAGTCATGTAGCTGATATGGTCCTTGACAGAATTACCCTTCAAAATATGGAGAAAAAGCCTAATGAAAGTTTTAGGCAATACGCACAAAGGTGGAGGGAGGTCGCTATCCAAGTTCAGCCGCCACTCCTAGAGAAAGAAATGACGATGCTCTTCATCAACACATTGAAGGCCCCGTTCATCACCCACATGTTAGGAAGTGCTTCGAAGAGTTTTTCAGACATAGTCATGAGCGGTGAAATGATTGAAAGTGCCGTGAGAAGTGGAAAGATTGATGCTGGAGAAAATAATAGGAGGTCAGACTTAAAGAAGAAGGAAAATGAGGTGAGCAATGTGAACACCTACAACAAATCGATTGCACAGCCAAGAAAGGTGATTACTAGTCAGCAAGGTTCGTCTAGACAAGAATCGTATGTGAAGCAAGGCACTGAGAACCTTCAATTCACGCCAATTCCGATGTCATATAAGGAGTTGTATCAAAGCTTATTCAACGCACGTATTGTCGCCCCTCTCTACACGAAACCGCCACAGCCTCCGTACCCCAAATGGCACGATGCGAATGCACAATGCGAGTATCATGCGAGAAATACGGGGCATTCCATAGAAAACTGCATTGCCTTTAAGAAACTGGTTGAAAGGCTTATCAGTATGGGCATCGTTAAATTTGATGATTCCTCCACTGCGGAAAATCCATTACCCAATCATAATTGACGAGTGGGGTGAATGCAATGCACAAGCAACTGAAGAAGGGATCTTATTAGATGTTCGCCCTTATAAACCTGGGAGTGTTCTAAAGAAACCTTTGTAGTATTTAGAGCTTACTCAGAGTAATATTCAAAACACACTTGTTGCTTTCAGCCTAGAGCAACAAGAAGTCTTTTGTGAAAAAGGCTTATGTCTGAACGTCATTATTTTAATGGAATGCATCTTTGCGATCTTTTAAACTAATATTTTTTCATTGATTATTCTTTTATTCTTCCATCCAAATCATTCTTTCATTCATTCATAATCATACTGTGCAGATAATTATTCTTAAATTCATACATTCTTTATATATTATTTTGTACCTGCAATAGGTCCCTGGATATCAACGACATGAATGACACTGCTACAGACTTAGAACCTCCTTTTTGAGCGAGATATGTGTTTAGAGGGATCTCACGACTTTGAAGATGACACAGATCGTAGCTTATCTCCAAACTTGTTGAGGATGGTAGAACAAAAGGATAAACAGATCCTACCTCTCAGTGAATCATTAGAAATTGTGAGCTTGATGAAGACTAGAATTGACCTGCCTACAGAGACGAAAAATTCAAAGATGTCTTTGTATGATCATACCAGGGTATGCTTCGATTCTTATAATAAAACCCGCACAACAGCACGATGTCAGAAATTTACAGTGCGAACGATGCAATTCTTTGCCGGGGCAATGCCTCTCTCGTTGAGTCAGCATAGCTTTACCCATTTGAAGTTGAGTTTCCATCCCTTCAAGATGTTGTTGGATTTTATCCTGATTAAAGATAGAGATCCAAATTTTTTCTGTCGTAGTTACGTACCAAAAGGGCTCTATGAAAGAAATCTGGTACCAAAGAAGGTTTCTCACATACAAGATGAAAGTGGAAGATCTTATGTGGAAGACTTTAGAATAACATTGATTCTGGTCGAAAAGCATGACCAGAACTTGCCTAATCTCATGAATTCAAAAAATCAAAAAATCAAAAAATCAAAGTCAAAATAGGAAAAAGAAAAAAGGAGAGGCCAAGGCGAAAACCCGCAAAGGGCGCTTTGACCAAAAGTGGTTTTGAGTTGAAAACCGAAAAAGGACGACTCAAATTTTGAGCACAATGGGGCATGGACATCACCATTATCGAAGACTTCTAATGGGCATTGTTTCATTTTGAGAGGCTACTTCATGAGCTAAAGGCATCGTATACCGATACAGAATTTCAGAGAAGAGAGTATTGGAGAATGCATTGAGGTTAAACAATAGCACGATAGCTGAAGTCTCAAATTAGCTTAGAAGTGGACACCACAATTCGTCACTGAAGTTCCTAGAGTTGAACATCAAAAATTGAAGGAAAATGACTGAGACTTACGAGGATCGACGTGAGAAATTACCATTTACCCTCATTGTTTGTCGAACATCGGTATTGGGGCAACACTTCTCTTTTTGGTTTACAGGATTGAGGTAGTTCTACCTATTAAAATCCCCTCGTTGCTTGTTGAAGGGATCCAATCGCAATGTGATCAGTTGGCCCTAGGAAATGGGTTAAAAGCTATTCATCAGGGTCAGATGTACCATAAATAAATAATATGAGCCCATAATAAACATGCTCGTCTCAGAGAATTCCACAAGAGGGCTGGATGTTGAAAAAGATTCTTCCTTAACGAAAGGATTCTAAAGGGAAATGAATGCCAAACTAGGAAAGTCCCTATGTTGTAAAGAAGACCATTTTTAGAAGAGCACTGATCCTGAGTGAGATTGCTAATCCTATAAACTCGGATCCAGTCTAGAAACACTTCGTTTAAAGAAGAAGGAAGGACCAAGGAAAACCTGCAAAAGGGCACTTTGATTCAAAAAAAAAAAAGAAGAAGAAGAAGAAGATGATGAAAAAAATGAAAAATAAAAAAGTAAAAATGGAGAGGCTAGGGGGAAAACCCGCAAAGGGCACCTTAGGCCAAAGGGGATTTGAGTTGAAAACCCGAAAGAGGCGGCTCAAATACTGACCAAAATGGGGCATGAGGTGATATAAGCTGCTCAAGTTTTATTCATATTGAGGCATGTGTTGATCTTGCCATGCCTGAATCAACAGGAAAGAATAGGCGACATCTTGGGGGCATCGACAGAGCATTGTAGATCTCCTAAACACATGTCCAACTCAAAAGGGTCTTCAGAAAGTTTGTATAGAGAAGTCCAAGCTGTGATATCTGGGGCACCCAATTCTCATGTTATTTGTTGTTCTTGGAATACTTTTTCTTTCTTTCCAAGATATACATTCCCAATTAATTCTTTTGTTGTCCTTCTTCACTATTTTCGATAATTTGTTCTTTCGAGCTATGCTCAGAACCAACTTTATTCTTATCCATTGTTATGACCTTTTTTGCAAGCATTGGAATAATGATTAATGGACTAATAAAACTTTCACAAAGGAAGTTTTGCATATTACTCTGAAAAGTTTCTAAATAATACAGGAACCTGAAACAGGACTATTGTTTAGAACATGCCAAATTTGAAGGTTGGAAATTTGAGAAGGAAGAGTCTAAGTTTGGACTTTCTCTTTGGATTTTGTTGACAAATGCATTGATTGAACAAAATGACAAGATGTCGTGTCAATGAAAAAGCTTAAATAAACAAGCAAGCAATGATCACTAGGCAATAGGAAGAGGTTACCTCGGAGAAGAGAGCCTTCATTTGTGCATGAGTCTTTGAAACGACACCCTGGAAATGGTGTAAGGGGGACCAGAAAGATTAAGATCCTATATCCTTGAATTGTGATAAAAGAGGATTGAGGAAAAACCATATTTCTACCCTTGGATTGTAGTGGGAGAATGATGGTACAAATTTTGTGCCCTAATAGATTAAACGTTAAGGTTTACAGTGGGGGGCAACCAGATTAAGTGTTTCTTTGGATATACCAGATGAGCAAAATGGCGTTGTAGTACGTCAGTGATAAAACCTTAATAAGTTTTTACGTGATGATAACCTAAGCATTAAGGAATCATCTTCATGACATTTTGCATTCATTCAAATGTCATTCATACATATCTAGTTAGGAGCATTTGATTCATTCTGATTATGTCATCCTAATCACTAGGCACAATTAGGTTCATAAAATAGAACATACAGGTCATGTTCCCCAAGGGACAGATCAATGAAGTTACAGATCTTGCCTTCCTGCATTGATAGTGAAGCAGGTCGAAGACATAAACCTTGCCTCTTTCGGTTGTGATAGAGCTGGTTGAAGACAAAAGATCTTGCCTTCCTACATTGACAGCGAAGCAGATCGAAGACACAAACCTTGCCTCTTTCGGTTGTGATAGAGCTGGTTAAAGAAAAGATCTTGCCTTCCTACATTGACAGCGAAGCAGATCGAAGACACAAACCTTGCCTCTTTCGGTTGTGATGGAGCTGGTTGAAGACAAAAGATCTTGCCTTCCTACATTGACAGTGAAGCAGGTCGAAGACACAAACCTTACCTATTTCGGTTGTGATAGAGCTGGTTGAAGACAAAGGATCTTGCCTTCCTGCATTAACAGTGAAGCAGGTCGAAGACACAAACCTTGCCTCTCTCGGTTGTAGTGGAGCTGGTTAAAGAAGCAGATCGAAAACAAAGCCTTGCATCCATCGATTGCAGTGGAGCTAGTTAAAGAAGCAGATCTTGCCTTCCTGCATTAACAGCAAAGCAGATCAAAAACAAAGCCTTGCCTCCATCGGTTGCATTGGAGCTGGTTAAAGGTTACAGATTTTGTCTCCCTAAGCCGTAGCGGAGCAGATCAAAGACAGCAAATCTTATCTTCAAGTGTAAGGAAGCGGATTCAAACCACAAGTCCTATATCCCTGGCCTGTAGTGGAATAGGTTGGAAATTACTGATCTTGTCCCCCTGAAGTCACAGTGGGGCAAACTAAAGCCAGAAATCTTATCTCCCTGAGATTACAGCGGAGCAAATTGAAGTCGATAATCCAATCTCCCTGAAGTTACAGTGGAGCAGATTAAAATAAATTATCTTATCTCTCTGAAGTTACAGTAGAGTAGATCACATCAGGTCTTATCTCCCTGAGATTACAGTGGAACAGACCAAAGAATTTCAGATCTTATCTCCCTGAAGTTACAGTGGAGCGGATTAAAATAAAGGATCTTATCTCTCTGAGGTTACAGCAGAGTAGATCGCATCAGGTCTTATTTCCCTGAAGGTGCAGTGGAATAGAATAAAACCATGAATCACATCCCCCTGAAGTTGCAACAGAGTGGATTGAAGCTATAAGACGCATCTTTCTAAAATGCAGACGAATGGATCGAAGCAACAAGATTGTGGGTTGAAATAAAGCTACTTGAAGTGAATCGTCAAGAGAGGTCAAGACTCGGCGAGATCGGGCAAAATTGGGCTTTCTTAGTCTTTGCTCTGTTCTCGTTACACGACAACGAGCAAAGAGGGGCAGCTGTACAAGCCCAATTTCGCTTGGGCCTAAACAAACCTAAACCTACCCAGACCCAAATACTAACCCGATTCAAAACAAGCCCAAACATTATGGCCCAAACCCAACAAAGACTAGGGTTTCAGAACCCTAGCCCCTTCCACATGCGCCGTACCATTCTGACCCCTGCTCTGCCATCGCCGCACATCCCATCAGCGCCGACGCCGTTCACTCCTGCCTTTGACGCCGCACCTACTCCTGCAAAAACAGAGGCCAAACAGAGAGAAACAAGCAAAGGCACAAGAGACAATAGCAAAGATCAATTTATTTTTATTTTATTTTATTTCGGGTATAAAAAATGATTTGTAAACCGAAATGGGGGGACTTTTTTCTGGGATTTTTTTTCTCTCTCTTTCGGCAAAAGCCGAACACTGTAAAAGGGGGGGTACTCTTTGTAACAAAACGGAGATTAGCAGAAAGAGAAATACAATACAAACTAAGTTTTAAGGTGATTACCACCCCTTTTCGTTTTCATATTTTACCATTATTATTTTACTTTTTCTTTTTTGTTCATCTATTTATATACATATAATAAATAATAATAATAAAAAAGGAGAGGGAAACTCACCGAGGGGAGGCGATTCGGCGAAAAAAACCGAGGGGGGTGGCCGGAACAACGCCGGCACGACGGACGGCGACCGAAGCTCGCCGGACTCTGGACTACCTCCAGAGCTCTCCCCTCCCTCTCTCTCCTCTTTTTTTTCCCTCAGCAGTACAAATGATGTTTTTTTCGCAAAAGGGGGGTATTTATACCCCCCTGAAACGGCGCCGTTTCGGCAAAGGGGGGTCCGCGCGTCGACCCGCGACCCGACCCGCTCCGACCCGAAGGATCCGCGTGTTTTTAATTTTTGGGCTATTTACGCGCGCAGTCCCTCTGACCTGTGGCGTATTTCAATTTGGTCCTATTTCGCTATTTCTTTGTTTTTAATTTGACCACAAATTTTTATTTCTGTTTCATTTTAGTCCCCTGAAGCGCCGCGTTTTGAGATTTTGGTCTATTTTCCATTTTGGTCCCTCTTCTTTCCGTGCGTGTTACAATTTAGTCTTTTTAGTCCTTTTTTATTTCGAATCTGCCCAGTACTTTTTATTTTACTTCGATTTAGTCCCTTTTTTAGTACTTTTGCTATTATTATTATTATTATTATTATTATTATTATTATCATTTTTACTATTATTAGTATTGGTATTATGGTTGTTACTTTTATATCTCTATTCATATTTACTTATGTATTTTTAAATATATATATGTCTTATTATTATCATATAAGTGCTTGTACATATACATGTACATATTTTACATATAATTTGTTTAATATATATATACGTATACTCATATTTCTTTTTTATATATATCTATATACATATACATATTTTTATTTTTATAAGTATATATATTTATATGTATGTATTTATATATTTTTGTATATCTTAATAGACACATACATACATATTTTCAATATATTTTAAACATATATATATAAATTAACGTATTTATTTGTATACGTATGTATATTTTCATTATTTTTAAACTTTAATTTGTACATACATATTTTCATGCGCCTACTTTATATATGCATTTCATTAATTTCATATTCCATAATTTTATACACCTATATATATACGTACATATTTTTATATATATGCATATTTTTCTTCTTTATATTTTAAAATATACTTTATATATATTTTGTAATTTATGAATACACACATATTTTATTTTTTTCGTCTATACATATATATATATATCCCCTTACATTTTAATTGTATTCACTATTTATTTATTTCATTTTCATTATTATTTTGAACGAATGTTTAATTTATTTGTTTATATACATTGTTATTTTATATGATTGTAGGTTTGACTTTTATTTATTTTATATTGTTGCTATTACTCGTATCATTTTTACACTTTTGTATTCATTATGATTTTGTCATGTATAACAATGTAATTTGCTTTCACATTTTTACTACGACTTCATGTTTTTTATTTCACTCGATAATAAAATTTGTTTTAAAAAATGATATTTTGTGTTTAGATTCGAGAGGATCGTACCCTAACTTACTGGGTTTCGATTTCCACAATAAATCTAAATACACTAATCTTTTCAAACTCAAGTTTTGAAACGATCTCGGGAATTAAGAAAAGATCGTGTCCTAACTTACTGGGCATGATCCCCTTCCTAAACCCGAGATAATAAAATATCTTTTAAATAAGTAAAATTCTGGCATTCATTCACGTATTGGGAATTTGAGACATTGTATTCTAACTTACTGGATATGATCCTCTTTCTCGAATAATGTGAAATATGCCCATTTTCCTAAAAATTTTCAACGTTTTAATACAAGGATCGTATTTTTTAAATTCTTCTAAGTTTTTCAATTTTCGACATTAAGACATTAAGTAATCAACTAAGGTACCAATTTTGGGCGTATCGAGGGTGCTAATCCTTCCTCGTGCGTAACCGACTCCCGAACCCGTTTTCTGAATTTCGCGGACCAAACTTGTTGTTTTAATAAAATCAAACCGTTTATTAAAAACAACCGCTTTTCGAGGTGATCCAATCACACCTTATAAAAAAAAAGATTGGTGGCGACTCCTGTTTCATTTTTTTCAAAACCCAAGTCGACCCCGTTTTTATCCGAAAAATGGTGTCAACAATCCTAACTCAAATAGACCATATTATGTACTCGATCCCAAAAAAACCTAAGCTTTAAATCCTAACAATCTAAAAATAAAATAATCCAAACATCAGGGGCGAAATTATAAAGCGTTTTTGTCTTTTTATACTTTTTGTATAAAATTTATAAAAAGCAATTTAAATTCAAAATAAAAATATACGGTAAATTCAAACTTCCTAAATATTTTAGATTTTTCTAACCCTGATTATTATTTTGTATAAAATAATTATTATTTTTATATATTGAGAAATGAGAATGTGATAATCTAATGTTAATAATAATTAAGGTTAATATATGTCATAAGTCCTTGGACTTTGGGTAAATTCAGAATTTAGTTCATATATTTTTATTTCTATGAATTTAGTCTCTCTACTTTTTAGATTTTAGGTTTAATTGTTAACATTGCTATTTTTTGTTAAATTTATTTACATGACATTTTGAAATAAAAAGATACGCACTTGGTAACAGTATAATTAAAGTAATGAAGTTGTAATGAATTTGAATTTAACAAATAATTTTAACAACATTAGCAGTTGGATCTGAATTTTGAAATATGAAAAGTAAAAAGGCTAAATTCCTAGAAATAAGGGTAGAGAGACTAAATTTTAAATTTACTAAGAGTACCAGGACTTATGGCAAATTTTAACCAATAATTAAGATAAAAAAAATCATGGGGTAAGGGAAGTTGGACACTGGCAGGTGTAAGTGATGGAAGGAGTCATTTAGCGAGTCAAAGACGTGGCAAATGGGATTCTGAAGGTAAAAAAATCCTTAGGCAACTCAGTGAAGAAATTATTGAGATTTGAGATCAAACATCACATAGATTTCAGAGATTTTCAATGGCAGCCGAAGAAGGCAAAACAGCAGATGCACAGTTTTTCCACCTCCTTTCCAATCTACTCCATCAGGTATAATTTTCGATATTTCATTCAATTTTACCCCATTTTTTGTTCAATTCCTTCTCCATTCTTAGGTTTCGGTCTTAATGAATCGAAATTCACTTGATTTATTACTGAATTTTTTTCGGTTTAATTAACAAATCATATAATTCTAGGTTTATCTCTTTTCTTTTTGCCCTAACAAATCGAAGACAATGAATTATTGTTTGGTTAAGGATCCAAATTGCTACCGGTATTCATATGCTAGATTAAAGATTCACACTAGGGCTCTAAATGAACAGAGCTTTTTGATCAATAGTTAGATTTTTTATTGTTTGTTGAGCTAAATAAACGAATATATGTCTCGTTTTTTAAACAAATTGAACATGAACGAGCTTGTTTATGTTTGTTTTTAGTTTGTTTATTATTATGTAATCAATAAGTACTATTGTCTGTGTAAGAAATATGTTGATTTATGTTTTTTTTTTAATTATCCTTCATTATTAGGTTTAGATTTATAATTATTTGTGAACATTGTGAATATATTCAATTTTTCGCAGAAACCTTCGTTTAATGTTCACTAATAAGTTTGTTTAATTTAAAGAACAAACATGAACACATTATTTGAAGTAGACAAACACGAACACAAATTTGGAATTCTTAATGAACAACACGCGAATAAGCTTAAACAGACTAATGAATAAGAACAGAGGCTTGTTTGTTCAAGCTTGATTCCTCTAAGCCTTAATTAACACCATTCTTTGTGATTCATATATACATATAGGTAGAAGCATTGACTAACCAGGAAGAAGTTGAACTGCGTTCGAAAATCGAAGCCCTTGGATTGGAGGTTACAAAAGTTCCTTCCATGTCTACACACAGCCTTGATGAGGTATATATTTTTCCAGGGCCAAATCCGGAACTATCCTCTATCAGCCGGAAATTGCTCGCTTTTGTCTTCTTAATCTTGTATGTATTTATGTGTTATCAGCTGGAAATTGCGAGAGAGTTGGACAAGTTATCGGCTAAGTTAGACGGTGTGGATGAGATGATATCCTCAGCCATGGCAGCAGACCCGCAGGTGCGATCCCTTTTGAGTGGCACTGCTGATTTATGGATGCCGGTTATTACTGCCAATGCTGATGAGCGACACAATTTGGCTGCATCAATCAGTACTGATAATAACCCGCTTGGCAACAATGAAGACGACATCAAACCCGACAATTGATGTTTCACCGGTCAGTCACCTCCGCCATACTTTGTTCTAATACTAATTTGTTTTCGGGTTTTTGGGGATATGTCATATGACTAGAATATACCATTGCATTAATCATTTTGTTTTGTCTATTGGGGAACAAAAAGTAAGTTTCTTATTCTGTTGTATCCGTAGTTACATTGGGTCTCATTATTTTAAACTCGAATTGGGTTAGACGCAAGACGGAGAAAGCTCTTATAAAGTGTTTATTTTTACTTATTCTCTATCCACAAAACTCAAAACCGATACCTTGTTTTAGAGGCTTCGAACTTCAAAAACAATAGTGTTGCTCATGTTGGAACTAATGGCTGCTCTTCTTCTTCCTCTTGATGCTGTTGATGATGATGATGATGATGATGACCAGCTTCATTGTTTTTTTTACCTCATGGGCGAGATAATAATCTGTTAGATATAGAGTAAGGGACTTTGTTTATTAGTTTAAATTTTATTCCTTTCTTTTTATTCCTAATTAGTTTAATTAAGGATCATCACACGTTGCTGCTGATATATAACCTGGGATATGTTTTCTTTTTTCGTTTTTTAAGATCTAGAATTATGAGAAGGGAAAATTTTTCCCAAGTCCTTATCTCCTAACCATTTTAACTTTTCCTGTTAATCATGTCACGTGTCTCTCATCCAATGGGCCTGTGTCAAAATCTGACACATTTTAACGCGGCCAGGGTGGGGTTCCAAAATATAAGATGGAAAGAAAGTAAAGGTACCAAAACAAACAAATTGAAAGTAAAAGCACTACATTGACAATTTTGTTAAAGTACAGGGGTAAAACTTGCCATTATCCCAAAGACAAATGTAAAAAAAAATGTCAAAATTTGGTTTTGGCCCTTTTATTACTCTTTTATTGTATTCATATTTGAGATTTAGTTCCTATAATTTAACATAATTTTCTCATCTATTTTTATAATATCATGGTTTTGGTCCTTTTATCATACTCAATTTTAGGCTTAGTTTATAATTTAATTTGAAATAATTTTTCATCTAATTTTATAATTATAATTAGTTCAAATAATTAACACGGTTAATCATTTCAGTTAAAATGTTGAAGTGAATTTTTTGCTTAAATATAATCATTCCAACAAAAAGAAAATATGTTAGTATGATTAGTTAAAAGGTGATTAAGCAATAATTTATTCAGTTTAAATAATTAATGTGGTTAATAATTTCGAGCTGGATTTTTTAAAAATATCCTTGTTCCAAAAAAAAAAAGCCGTGATTTAGTTAGAAGCGATGATTTTACATTATTTAGTGTATTAAACCGATCTAAACCCGAAATCCGCCCATTATTAGCTCTAATCTCAACCATATTATGAAATTAAACCTTTGATAACACTTATGTGAAATTAATGTAGATTTAAATACTCATATTAGAAGTTAGAAAATTCCAATATGGATATATTAATTGGTTCCGGTCTATATAATCCTACCCTTCTTTTATTAAATTTTTTTATACAATGTTTAGAACTATTTATAATTTTTTCCAACTCTTAAATAGGATGATAATACGTTTCAATGCACTCAAATTTACGTCCTCATGCACTGATAATATTACCAATGTCAATCAAGTTAAGATTCAATCGGCGACCCATGATCTGTAAGTGATAATCAAAGATAATTCTAATTTTGTTTATTCACTTGGAGAAAACAAGATTGGTAGCATATTTTTACTAATGCTAAATTGACATATGGATCATCATGCATGCCTTGAAATATAAAAAGTACGTGTGAAAAAGGATTTGATAAGTGACATTTCGCACTTAAAATAATTTGAAATTAAACGATTTAAAAGGGCTCAATGATGAAATTTATCTAATTGTCACCTAAAATTTAATTAAAATTACTTTAATTTGTGAATATTATTCTCTTGTGGTGATAATACAATCTTTAATTAGTTTATGTGAGATTAATTTACTCAATTTAAATTTTACTCGAGAGTTGGGTTAATTACTCGAAATTTATGAAGATTTTAATAAAAATATTATGAATATAAATTTAAATAAAAATAAATAAATTTATTTAAAATATGGGTTAATTTAGATTTTAATGTTGAAGGTCCAAGAATGAGGACTTATCTTATTTTCTGTTTTTAATAATTATGTAATTTGTATCATTAAGAAAACAAATCTACAATAATTTATATTGTACCATCATAAACATTAAAAAAAATTATATGTTAACGATGTATTTAAAATTTTAATAATAGAATATATATTAAATTAAAAGCTACATAAATTTTTATGAAAATAAAATTTAAAAAGTAATATAATGGAACTTAAAATATAAACAAATTTAAGTAAAATTTGAGGTTGATATTTTAGACTAGACTAAAACTTAAGTAAATGTGAAATTACAAATAACATATATAGGTTTGATGGAGACCCGACTTGGCCCATGAATATATCTTCCTCCAACCTTTGAATTATTGGTGTTTTAATAATCGAAATGATGATCAAATCGATCAAATCATCGACTCTAAGTTCAACCAATTGATTGCCAATACATTAATAATTTAATAAAAAAAATCAAATAATCATAAAGATTTAAAGAATACATTAAAAAACTACAAAACCAATTCAACTAGTTACATCTTCAATTTTTTGTCTTGATTTTTGTTTTTAATCAGTTTTGAATGGTTTGTTTAAAGATTGATTTAACTCTTACATCCAAATCAATATATCAACCAGTTCTCAATTCAACCGATTTGATCGGTCAATCGATAGATTATAAGATATTTTTTATAAACAAAACAATAAAACTCGAATAGGTGAAAAAGTACTATAGAGGCCTCTATATTAGGATTTTGATTGTATTTTGCCTCATTTATTAAAAAAAAAGGTAAATTATTCCATGTACTTTAGATCAAATCAACGAACAAATTAGTCTTTTTGTTAAAAATTAACCTATTTCTACTATTAAAAGCTAGTCCTTAAACATCAACATGAGGTATATGTGGCATGTGACATGCCGCATGTCATTGTCTAGTTATTCCATCAGTAATGCTAATTTTAACGGTACAAATATATAAATTTTTTAATAGAAAGGATCAATCTAGTATTTGGTCTAACATACAAGAACTAATTTACTCAATTTTTTTTAATAAGAAGATAAAATGCATGACAAATGGCAGTGCATTACCGGTTGAACCCCTCACACCAACCAGTTTTCCATCACGCGTAATGTAAAACCAAAAAAGAAAAGCCTCAACTTTATAAGGAGCCGAGACAATGTGAACAAAAGCTAAAAGCAATGGAAGTGCACTAGACTGCAAATGCCACTTTAATTATTACACTCAAAAACACTAATGAAATCTACAAATAATAGCCAACCACCTCATCCCCGCCATATATTATTACAAGTGTGGACATGCCACTTCAGTTTCCCCAAGCTCAACCACTACAATCCATTATATATAACCTACCAAAAACCATATTAAGCTCCATTCCAGTTGAGTTTTCAGGCAGCTGTGCGTGTTTGGTTCATTTACGTTTTTTATCAAACACCTTAGCAGCATGTTAAACAGCGATGAACTATGTCTTAAACTTAGAATATTGGTGCTAGTTATAGCAACGATATTCATGGTTAGTGCTGCTGGCGTTATGGGAGGAGATTCAGGGGGAGACAAAGACAAAGAGGAGTGCACGGAGCAGCTAATAGGGTTGGCGACATGTTTGCCTTATGTCGGGGGAAATGCTAAGGCACCTACACCGGATTGTTGCAGTGGTCTGAAACAAGTTCTGAAGAACAACAAGAAGTGTTTGTGTATTATAATTAAAGATCGAAATGATCCTGACCTTGGTCTTAATATCAATGTCACACTTGCTTTGTCTTTGCCTTCTGTTTGCAATGCACCTGCTAATATTTCCAAGTGCCCTGGTACGCTTTTACATCATACATATATGTATATATATAATTGGCAGGATCAAATTTAGAATTTTTTTTTATTAGGGGCCGGAATTAAATTATAAATATTTCGGAGGTATCATTTATTAATTTTTTAGGGGTTAAAGTGTAAATTTATTGTATATTAATTTAAATTTTCATTTTTTAAGAAGGGACTAAATTGCATATTTTCCCTTTAAATTTTAGTTCAATGACATTATTAGTGTTTTATATCAAAATTTGCTTACTAGATATGCTTACGAAGTTGGTAAGTGTATTTATGGCAATTCTTTTATGGAAATTACTAGTTGTGTCAACAACCACACTGTTTTTTAAAAGGTTAATATGTTATTTAGTAACTGAGTTTGATTTTAATGTTCAATTCAATACTTAAGGTTAGAGTGTGGCTTCGATGTTCAATTTAGTCCCCAGACTAAATGACATCACGTGACCCAATGAATGTTTCACATATATGCTTTAATAAATAAATATAAGTACTTAATTGGGATACAAAAAGTTCAGGTACCAAATTGAATATTGAAGCCAAACTCAAGTACTTTACTGAGACAAAAAAAACTTCAAATATCAAATTGAAAAAAAAATTGGTACCAAAGTGAAAATTGAAGCCAAATTTAGGTACTAAAATGGGACAAAATTTTTAAGTACTAAATTGAATATTAAAGCAAAACTCAAGTACCAAATGTATATTAACCTATTGTTTATTAGAGTAGAAGGACTGATGGAAAATTTTGACCATTATCTGCTTGATAAACATAATAGAATTTTATTTTATTTTTTTCTTTTAGCATGATAGATAAATAATTGACTGAGGAACATGCAGAGCTGTTGCACATGGATCCCAATTCCCCAGAAGCTCAAGTTTTCTATCAGCTTTCTAAGAGCTCCTCTTCCAATGGTGGTCACCAAAGCCCTGCCTCTGCTCCTACTGCAAGTGGTAATTTTTTTTCTTCTAATTCTAATTATAATTTTTTTGGAGTAAAACAAGATTAAATTG
Organism: Gossypium hirsutum; assembly: GCF_007990345.1. Taxonomy (NCBI): domain Eukaryota; kingdom Viridiplantae; phylum Streptophyta; class Magnoliopsida; order Malvales; family Malvaceae; genus Gossypium; species Gossypium hirsutum. Next base: position 3,248,093 of record NC_053431.1, on the reverse strand, counting down.
ATGGTTGATGTACTAAAATGGAAAAAAAATTAACAAAATATAAAAAAGATAAATATTAAAATTATATAAATATGTAATGTTATATATGAGCTACGATTTTATGTAATTTTATAAATAAAATTTTTATTTGACTCAATTTTCACGAACCACTAACACAATGCATGCATAAATATTTTTATTTATTTAATATAAAAATAAAGTGATGTATTTATTTTCTCTAAATGTATATACTTGAATTACAATCAAAATTTCATGTGTATAATTACATCAAATCGAAATTCATGTGTAGTTTTGAGGTTTTTTCATAATTTAAAGATTAAATTTTGATTAAGTCAAAGAAATTTTCAATTGTTGTAATTTAATCATTATGGGTGCCTTTGGATGGGCGGTGGCTATGATGAGATAAAATTTTTTACCTTACACCTACAATAATTAATCTCACCGATACTGTTATTTTTAACCTTATCAGAGATAAACGCACAGTAAATCCAAAGTTAACCTTAGATTAAGAGGGTAAAATAAGTAATTAAGTATGCATTTGGAATGTTAAAATGACAGTGGGAGAGAGTCCAATAAGCTCAAGTGAAGGAGAAAAAATCCCAGAGTTGCAGAAGGGACATGGGAATTGCTATGGCTGTAGAAGAAACACATGGGTGATTGTTACTCTATGGACCTTCCTGCTTTGCTATTTCATGCCTTATTTTTAATTCCTTTATATATATATTATGTCATATTATATAATAAAAATATAAAGCTTGAGATATTGATATTGTTCGGATATGTCAAGGAGAAACTCTTTATTTGACTATTTACGTGTATGCTTTATATATATATATATATCTATATCACTAGATAATGTTGGTGCTGGATAAGATGGGCTGTAGTTTCTTTTTCTAATAATTTATTTGTTTTAAATCGGATAAATTAAAAGTTAATAGTTTAACTGATTCGATCGTTAATTTAATTTTATAATAATTATTTAGAAGATTGTTAATATATGAAATGTCATGTAAATTAATATTTTTTATGGCATTGTATTTAAGAGTAATTATTAAACAATGACATATTTAAAGTTTTGTCCTTCGACTTTGAAGATAGTGTCTAAAGGTATCTTTTGATGTCTGAATTAATGACCCCATAACGGTGAAAGAGCTTTGTGCATGAGGATGTTTGAACTCATGCAGGTTAAACCATACTTGTCCACAATATCTTTTATATATGGGTTTAAGTCACCCTATGCGTAAAAGCTTTTCAGTGGTTATAGTTTTGCTTATTCAAACATCGAGAATCACTATTGAGTGCTATCTTCAAAATTGAGGAACAAATTTTGACTATTCAATAATCGATTTTCAGTTCATTATTTTTCTTTTGACTGTTTATTTTAGGCCAAACTTAATCAACTATCAATCAATTTGATCGAAGAAGATCAGATTTAGACTCGTTGTTAGTAAAAAACATCAGCTTTAAACAAATTAAATATAGTGCATGTTCTCGTATATTATTTATTCCCCTTAATTTGAATTCATCCCCAAACATTAAAACGTTTTAATTACATTATTTAGTTATAGATGTTAAATCAATTATATCTTTTCAATTATTAAAATTGTTAATTTAATAATTAAATAATATGTCTAGTCTGTAGAACATGCAGCAAATAACAAAGGAAAACAATAAAAATAAGGAAAGCTGAACTGAATTGATCAATTTTTTCTGAAACAACTGAATGCCTTATATAAGCTTACATCCCATGACACACCACTGTACTTAAAACTAGGGATACATCCCATGACAAACCACTATGCTAGAAAGCAGAAACAACTGATTAAATTAACCATTGACTAAAGGCTCAATTAATAAACAAGCAGAAAACAACATTGTATGTGTTGTTGCTTTAACACTCCCCCTCGACACCATCTACTTCCTTTCTAACATACCGAGCTGATGACAAAAACCTTCAATCTTGTTGCCACTTAAGCCCTCTGTGAATAAGTCTGCAACCTGGTCTTCCATATTAACATGTTGCAATTCAATCTAATCTTGCAACACCTTCTCACTGATGAAGTGATAATGAACCTCCACATGTTTAGTTCTTGCATGGAAAACTGGGTTCTCCGCCAAACGCATTGCTGACATGTTGTCACAGAATAGAGGAGTAGCATACTCTGTTGGCTGATGCAAATCCCGCAACACTTGCATGAGCCAAATACTTTCTTGAGTTGCCATTTTTGCAGCTCGATATTCAGCTTCTGTTGTCGACAAAGACATAGTCAGCTACCTTTTACTCTACCAAGAAACCATTCTCGACCCAAGGAAAAACACATACCCAGTTGTTGAGCATTGGGTATCATTGATTACCTTCATAATCAACATCATAAAAACCGACCAGCTTGCAATCTCCTCCTCTCTTGTACAAAACACCATAACCAAGAGTACTTTTCACATATCTCAAAATTCGTCGAATAACTTCCAAATGAGGCTTCTTTGGACTTTGCATATATCAACTCATCACCCCATCTGCATAAGAGATATTGGGTCTTGTCAAAGTTAAATAGATTAAACTACCAACCAGTTGCCGAAATATTGTTGCATCTTCCAAATCCTTCCCTTCATAAGCACACATCTTGGCATTTGGTTCCATAGGTGACGAAATCGGCTTGCGGTTCAACATTCTAAATTTCTTCAAGTCTTTAGAATACTTTTACTGATGAAGGAGGGTCCCATCTCGACTACAATCAACCTTCAAACCAAGAAAGTGCTTGACCTGTCCAAGTTCTTTCATATGAAAATGCACAGATAAATTCCTCTTTGTTCGAAGAATTTCTTCATCCCAATCTCCTGTCACAATTAAATCATCTACATACACCATAACCATAGCTAGCCTTCCTCTATCGACTTTAACGAACAAGCTCGAATACACATATGTCATTGAATAATCACTACGAGTCAAGAATTCAACGATCTTGCCATACCAAGCCCTCCTCAGTGCTTACTTTAATCCATAGAACACCTTTGAAAGCTTGCACACATGCTTTGGATAATCTCCACTCTAAAAGCTCATCGATTGATTCGTGTCTCCCGGTCTAGCTCCCGTGAAGAAACGCATTCTTCATATCCATTTGCCACAGGTTCCAGCCTTTACTGGCTGCAAGTGCAAGTAAAACTCGCACCGTTGTAAGTTTTGCTATCTGACTAAACATTTTATCATAGTCTAGTCCATACTGTTGAGAAAATCCTCGAGCCACCAAACAGCCTTATGCCTCTCGATTGATCGATCTGTGTGATGCTTTATCTAATAAATCCACTTGCAAGAGATAGGCTCCAATTTATTAGCTTTGACACAAGCTCCCAGTCTCATTTCTTTCTAGTGCAACAATCTCTTCTTCCATGACTTTAACCCACTTCGGACTTTTAAGTACTTCCTCAAACATCTCCAATTCCTTCTCATCTTCTTCGATAATAATAGTATTGGCCTTGTCATACTTGGGATTTGGCTTTCTAACTCTTCTCGATTTCCTAAATGGAGCTGGTACTTCCAGTTCATTCTGCTCATCTTCTCCATTTGGTGTTTGATGCACATCAATTTTGGTTGGATACTAAAGCACATCAGTTTCAACTGGATGTTGGTGCACGTGGGTTAGCTAAGGACTTCGAGTTTTAGCTTCATCATCAGCAACCTCAGCTTCTCCCAAACTTAGGTGGATTTGCGAATCTTGCCACTCATACCGGCAAGCATCTGATTGTAGCGATACCTCATTCTTCGATGGCCACCATGAAGATGATTCATCAAACACCACATTCTGAGACATATAACACTTCCCGGTTGTAGAATAACAGCATCTCCACCCTTTTCTTTGGTTGTCATATCCTACAAAAATACACCTAACAACTTCTTTGTCCATCTTGCTATGTAAATGATCGGGAACAAATACATAACATATACATTCGAACACTCGAAAATAACTAACTGTAGATGCCATGCTCCACAGTTTCTCAAAAGGAGAAAGAAAAGATAACCTTTGTTGTGGAAGCCTATTGATTACAAAAGCTGCTGTTTTCATCGCTTCTGTCGAAAATCGTCTCGAGACATTTTTTGAGTGAAGCATACTATGACATATCTGTTAGAAATCAAACCCACTCCAAGCATAATCTAGAAGCATGAGACGTGGAACAATTTTGTGCCATGCAAAGTGCTGAAATTTTAGCCATACAAAGTGCTCCATTATTGAGATGTTTTGTGGCTGGAAATTAAGTGGATTAACAGCCACATTTGTTGTCACTTTATCAGTCTATAAATAGAGGCTTGAACTTGTGTTGTAATGAAGAAAAGAAAAATGAGAAGAAAAAAGAAATAAGAGAAGCAACGTGAGTGAGAGTGAGAAGGTTAGCAAACCTTGAGTGAGTTAAAATCTAGCAGCAGCTAGACTATCTAGTCATTGAGAAAATATTTGTAATCTTCGTATTGTAATATATTGAGTGTGTAATAAAAAGTAAATTTTCGGCCCATCACGTTTCCAACAAGTGGTATCAGAGCTACGGTTCGGAGCTTGGTTCGGAGTTCGGTTCGTGTCTGGTTCGTGTCCAGTTCGGAGTACCTTTGGTGTTCATCTAACAAGTCGATATGGGCGACGTAATTCAGCTACAAGTTCCACAATTGACGAAGACAAATTATGGAAATTGGAGCATTCGAATGAAGGCTTTGCTCGGTTCGCAAGATTGTTGGGAGATCGTTGAAAAAGGATACATCGAGCCCGGAGATGCCGCTACAGAAGCAGCTTTATCAAATGACGCTAAGAAGGCGTTACGAGAAGCACGAAAGAAGGATCAAAAGGCCTTGAATAGTATCTTTCAAGGTATGGATGAATCAACCTTCGAGAAAATATCAGATGTGAAGAACGCGAAGAATGCATGGGAGATTTTGCAAAAATCATTTCAAGGTGTAGAAAAAGCTAAAAAGGTACGCCTTCAGTCACTTAGAGCTGAATTTGAAATGTTAAAAATGAAGAGCTCCGAGAATATCGATGACTATGCCAATCGTGTAAAATCGGTGGTAAATGAAATGAAACGAAATGGAGAAACTCTTGACGAGGTAAGAGTGATGGAGAAAATTCTACGGTCACTCACACGCAAATTCGAGTACGTAGTCGTTGCCATCGAAGAATCAAAAGATTTGTCAAAGATGTCGCTCGAAGAACTTGTGGGTTCTCTGCAAGCCCATGAGCAAAAGATGAAGCTAAATGAAGATAGTGAAAATCTTGATCAAGCCTTGCATAGCAAGTTGTCCGTCGACGACGGAGAAACAAGTAATAACTTTAGCCAAGGAAGAGGAAACCGCAGAGGATACCGTGGAGGCTACCGTGGTAGAAACAAAGGAGGAAGAGGATCACGAGGACGTGGAAATCAATCATATGGGAGATATCAAGAAAATAAAGATTATCAAACATCCAACCGTGGACGTGGATCTAGAGGTCGTGGCCGAGGCAGATTTCAAGAAAATAAATCTCAGGTACAATGCTACAACTGTAACTAGTATGGACATTTCAGTTACGAGTGCAGATCAACACACAAAGTGGATGAAAGAAACCATGTAGCAGTCGCAGCAGAAGGCAACGAAAAAGTGGAATCAAGTGTCTTTCTCACTTACGGAGAAAATGAAGATCGCAAGAGAAGTGTGTGGTATCTCGACAACGGTGCAAGCAACCACATGTGTGGAAGAAAGGAGCTGTTCACAGAATTAGATGAAACAGTTCATGGACAAATAACTTTTGGAGACAACTCACATGCAGAAATCAAAGGAAAGGGCAAGGTTGTTATAACACAAAGGAATGGAGAGAAGAAGTACATCTCAGACGTTTACTACGTACCAGCTTTGAAGAGCAACCTGATCAGTCTTGGTTAACTCCTAGAAAAAGGATATGAAGTTCATATGAAAGACCGCTCACTCGCCATCAGGAACAAAAGTGGAGAATTAGTTGTTCGAGTTGATATGACGCGAAATCGTCTTTTCACCCTCAACATCGAGTCTGGAGAAGTAAAATGCATGAAGACGGATCTGAAGAATGAATCATGGTTGTGGCACTTAAGGTACGGACATCTCGGATTTTCTGGCTTGAAGCTGTTGTCGAAGACAAATATGGTGAATGGATTACCAAGTATTAATCATCCAGATCAACTGTGTGAAGCCTATGTCAAAGGAAAGCAGCATAGGCAGAAATTTGAAGTAGGAAAATCTCGAAGAGCTAGAAGACCATTGGAAATTGTACACACCGACATATCTGGTCCGTACGACATTGAATCACTCGGTGGAAACAGGTACTACCTAACTTTTATTGATGATTATAGCAGAAAATGTTGGGTTTATTTTCTCAAAGCAAAATCGGAAGCCCTAGAAAAATTCAAGGAGTTCAAAGCAATGGTGGAAAAACAGAGTGGTCGATATTTGAAGATACTCAGATCCGATAGAGGAGGCGAGTATACTGCAAAGCTTTATGAAAGTTTCTGCAAGGATCATGGAATCATTCATCAGTTAACAGCCAGACGCACTCCACAACAAAACGGAGTTGCAGAAAGGAAGAATCGGACAATTCTGGATATGGCAAGAAGCATGATAAAAGGTAAACACCTTCCGAGAACTTTCTGGGCTGAAGCCGTTGAATGCGCAGTTTATCTGTTGAATCAATGTCCAACAAAAAGTGTAAGACACAAGACACCAGAAGAAGCATGGAGCGATCACAAGCCAAGAGTTGGACACCTCAAAATTTTTGGATGCATTGCATATGCACATGTTCCTGAGCAACAGAGGAAAAAGCTTGACGATAGAGGAGAGAAGTGTATCTTTATAGGCTATGACAAAAGAAGTAAGGCCTACAGACTTTATAATCCTCTTACTAAGAAATTGATTATCTCAAGAGATGTCGAGTTCGATGAAGCGGATTACTGGAGATGGAGTGAAGAAGAAAAGAAAGTGGAAGGATTATTTTTCAACGAAGACAACAATGATGTCATCAACCAAGAAGAACAAGGCGATGATCAAAGTCCTGGTACAACAGCCCCTTCGTCACCAACCAGCAGCAGCGGAAGCAGCAGCTCAGATGAAGCACCCACAAGAACACGGAGTCTCAACGACATCTACAATTCTACGGAACCTGTAGAGACGCAGTTCGATTATTCACTATTCTGTCTAATGACAGAATGTGATCCAGTGACATACGAAGAAGCAATTGAAGACAATAAATGGAAGAAGGCCATGGACGAGGAGATTGCTGCAATAAGAAGGAATGACACGTGGGAGCTAACAAGTCTGCCAGAAGGACATAGCCCGATTGGTGTCAAGTGGGTGTACAAGACGAAGACCAACAAAGAAGGAAAAGTAGAGAAATACAAGGCAAGACTAGTCGCCAAAGGCTACAAGCAAAGACAAGGAGTGGACTATGATGAAATATTTGCTCCAGTCGCAAGAATAGACACAATTAGGCTTCTCATAGCGGTCGCAGCACAATACAAATGGAAAATCTATCAGATGGACGTCAAGTCTGCATTCCTGAATGGCTACTTGGAGGAGGAAGTCTACATAGAACAACCACCTGGATATAGCATACAAGGAAAGGAAGACAAAGTCTACCGATTGAAGAAAGCTTTGTATGGATTGAAGCAAGCCCCAAGAGAATGGAACACAAGGATCGACGAGTACTTCCGAAGAAATGGATTCATCAAAAGCCCGTACGAGCACACCCTGTACACAAAGAAGAATGGATATGGAGATATCATGATCGTATGCCTATATGTGGATGACATGATCTTCACCGGAAACAATCCAGGTATGTCTGATGATTTCAAGAAAGCTATGACTAAAGAATTTGAAATGACAGATATCGGTGAGATGTCATACTTTCTTGGAGTCGAGGTGAAACAAATGCAAGATGGAATTTTTGTCTCTCAAAAGAAGTATGCGGAGCAGATTTTGAACAAGTTCAAAATGAAGGATTGCAAGCCAGTAGTCACGCCAGCTGATCCAGGGATAAAGCTAAGTGTTGATTCGACAAGGGAGTCGATAAATCCGACGTTGTTTAAAAGTCTCGTTGGAAGTTTAAGGTATTTGACAATCACACGACCAGATATTACATATGCAGTAGGATTGGTGAGCAGATTCATGGAGAAGCCGAAGCAAGACCACTTAATTGCCGCAAAAAGAATTTTGAGATATATCAAAGGTACGATGAACCATGGTTTACTCTATACCCACTCACAAGATTCAAAATTAGTTGGCTACTCAGATAGCGATTATGGGGGAGACTTGGATGATCGGAAAAGCACTTCCGGATATGCATTCCACATCAGTTCCGCAGTTTTTTCATGGTCGTCAAAGAAGCAACAAACAATTGCTCTCTCAACATGTGAAGCAGAGTATATGGCCGCAGCAACTTGTACATGCCAAGCAATGTGGTTGAAGAATATTTTGGGAGAAATAGGTGTTTCAAATGAAGGTCCAATTACCATCTACGTTGACAACAAATCCGCTATATCACTTGCCAAGAATCCGGTGTCGCACAGCCGAAGCAAGCACATCGATACGAAGTATCATTTTATCCGAGAGCAAGTGAAAAACAAAAACGTGGAGTTGGTCCATTGCAGGACAGAAGATCAACTGGCAGATATTTTCACAAAGCCGTTGAAAGTGGAGACATTCAACAAATTCAAAGAGAAGCTCGGTATGAAAGTTGGGTTTGAGGGGGAGTGTTAGAAATCAAACCCACTCCAAGCATAATCTAGAAGCATGAGACGTGGAACAATTTTGTGCCATGCAAAGTGCTGAAATTTTAGCCATACAAAGTGCTCCATTATTGAGATGTTTTGTGGCTGGAAATTAAGTGGATTAACAGCCACATTTGTTGTCACTTTATCAGCCTATAAATAGAGGCTTAAACTTGTGTTGTAATGAAGAAAAGAAAAATGAGAAGAAAAAAGAAATAAGAGAAGCAACGTGAGTGAGAGTGAGAAGGTTAGCAAACCTTGAGTGAGTTAAAATCTAGCAGCAGCTAGACTATCTAGTCATTGAGAAAATATTTGTAATCTTCGTATTGTAATATATTGAGTGTGTAATAAAAAGTAAATTTTCGGCCCATCACGTTTCCAACAATATCTCTGCCAGGTGCCTATTCTTCCTTTTAGACACGCCATTTTGCTGTAGAGTGTTCAAACATGTGAATTGGTAACGTATTCGACATTCCCAAAGAAAATTTGAAAACTCGAATGAGGTATACTCTTCTTTGTTGTCAGTGTGTAAACAACAAATCCCTTGACAACCTTTACTTCAACCACCTTCCTGAACTCCCTAAACTTCGTAAGAGTTTCCAATTTTTCCTTCATAAAATAAACCCACACAAATATGAAAAAATCATCGATAAACGTGATCATATACTTCATCCTACAAATAGAAGCTTGGTCGGTCGGTACTGACACATCAAAGTGGATTTACTTTAATGGTTCATTTGATTTAAACTTGAACTCTTCGTAAGGAAGTTGGTGTGCTTTCCCATATTGGCAGCCTGCACAAACCATATCCGTCCTCACTTCAAGTTGCGAAAGACCCTTCAACATCAACTTCATAATCATCACGCCTAGCTTGGAATAACTAACATGGCTCAGCCTCGTGCCAAAAATCAACTATCTTATTTTTCCTTGTCTTGTCTACCCATGCAACTTCGGCAAACATCATGTAGACCAACTGCAGTCTTCACCCTTGCATCATCGTCTCCTCAGTAATCTCCAAGTTGAGATAAACTTTCACATCTTTAGGACCGAACAAAACATAATGTCCCGAAGATGTTAACTATGCTACCGAAAGAAGATTTTTCTTCAGCCCTAGCACATGACATTTTGCAACGACACCTCAATAGCACTATACTGAATAGGGACTACAATTTTAGCGACATAAGCTATTGTTAACTTCGAGTTGTTTGCAGTCACCACCACACAACTTCCTTTATACTCCGATAAATTTTGTAACTTCTTATTACCTCACCTTAAAAGTCGAGTTATCAAATACCATTTTAATAGGATTGAAGAAACTATCAGTAGTTCATTTCATAATGTATTAAATGCAGTCATACGCTTGCAACGTGTATTGTTTAAAAAATCAGAGCCAATTCCAGTTAATTCTACAGATTCGAAGTGAAAATGGTTCAAAGTATTGGAGTGTATATATACATTTGTTTAGAAATAACTTACTAGATTTTAATTTTAATAGACTATATTAACTCTACATTTTCCTTTATTTGTAGAATTGCTTAGGTTCTTTAGATGGAACCTATATCGACATTAAAGTTCTATCAGTTGATAAAACTAGATATTGAACTCGAGAAGGTGACATAACAATAAATATGTTAAGTGTTTGTACATCTAATATGCAATAGCCACCAATCTATTAAATTTGATATGAAATAATTAGCAGAAACTAAATAAAAATAAGAACGCAATAAAAGTAAGCAAACAAAATTAAATTTGAATAAATCAATAAAACGAAAGCTCCTCTCCAATTGATAAGTTAATTATAGTGATCCAGGAACAATCTTATATCACCACCCTTTTCGTATGTAAATTAACTACGAGAACAATTCGACAATTAATTCATATCACGTAAATAACCTTAAAGCAGCTTCTACAATTTAATTCCTTAGTAGCCTTGTGAAGTAGAAGAACCCGATTCAAATTAACAGCCTAAACTTAATCGTTAATTCTCTTAACAAATCCAACCACTCGTTTAATTAATCATATCAATTTATTATTTAATAGACTGAATACCACAATTATAAATCGTATTGATTTACCAATGAAATGCAGTCCAACACTTAAACGAAATGTACCCCTTCTTAATTTAATGCTGAAACGGAATTATGAGACAATTAAATCTATCTCCTACACCGAAAAATTAACGAACACTGATGTGAAGAGTGAATGCGATTTCGTAATACCAAATCAACTAATCCACCTTTGGCTACAGTGCCGTCCCCTTTCATAAACGCCTAACCTATCTAATAATAATAATAATACGTCAGACACAAAGTCGGCTAAGTATGTTCCAATAACAGTAATAATAATAACATCTAAGACACTTTTTGAAAGTCGGCTAAGTATGTTTTAATGATAATAAATTTTTAAATAATAACAATTTAAATTAATAAACTCCTAAAATAAAAAGAGACAAGCTTGCAAGAAGTTTTTAATTTAGTCATAATTAATTTCTTAAAGAGATATTATCTAAAAAAATAAAAATAAATTATTAAATTGGTTATTTATATTTAAAATATTATATTTTAATCATTTATATTATCGAGTTATAACATTTTAATTACTGAGCTATTAATTGTTATTAACGGTGTAATGGTAGTAATCATTTCAAATAAAAATTTTAGGTTAGTTTATACAATCAATCCCCATATTTTTTTGTATTGAGTAATTTAATTTTTTTCTTTTATGTTTTTATTTTATTTTATTTTCCATTCTCTTCTTCTTCTCCCTCTGTTTTCCTCCCTTCTCTATTTCTTTTAACGTAATTTTTCTATATTTTTCATTAAAACTAGTCCTTATACTTTTATTTTTTTGAAAAATTTAATTTTTTTAGAGTGAGGCGAGCTTGTGGGCTAGTTTTGACAAATGAAAAATATAAAAAAATTACGTTAAAAGAAATGAAGAAGGGAAGAAAACAAAGGGAGAAGTAGAAGAGGATAGAAAATAGAAAAAGAAAAAGAAAATTAAAAAAACATAAAAAAAAATCTAAAGGATTAATTGTAGAATTTAACCTAAAATTTTTACTTTAAATAATGATTTAACATGCCATGTCATCTTATCGTTACACCATTGAAGGCAATTAAAGGCTCAGTGACTCAAATGTTACAACACGATAACGTAAGTGACTAAAATATAATCTATGACAAACAAAAATGACTATTTTAATAATTATGATAATTATCAATGGAATATCTAAAAGTCAGTATTTAATAATTATAATGATTTAAAAAAAATTGATTTAAAAAATAAAAGCGGATGCAGATCTTGATTTAAACCCCAATATTACTAATTAAATCTAAATTAATTAAATTATCTCCCTAGTATCTAAATTCACTAATATTTATATTTTTAATAACTATCTAGCTGGTCACTCAATTTTTAAGATGCTTTCATTTTAGTTATTCAAGCGTTAAATCTCTAACGGCGGTTGACTGTACATACCGTATCATATTTACACTTTCATTTTAGTCACTAACTTTTAAGTCGTTTTCATTTTGGTTAACCAAAATTTTTTTTTTAAAGTATTGATAGGAGTAAAATAAATTAAGTGAAATAAGAGTAGAAACTAAAATAATTCATTAAAAAATTAACAAATTGTATTTGTTTACCGCTGGAAGTTCTAATTTTTTTTTTAATATATCAAAATATCAAAAATAATTAAATAAATTATTGAAAAATTTATCCATTAGAGTATCATTTGATTTGTTACTATAATATTGAAATTTAATTAATTAATTAATTTAATCTCCATTTAAAATTTAAAATTTAATTTTATATTTTCAAATTAAAATCAACTAATACTTAATAATTGTAAACCTAATTTTTTTTAATTATATAATTTTAAAATTTTCAAGTTAAACTAAAAAATATATAAATACTTACAATTAATTTAATTAATTTTATGTTAATGAAAAAATAAATTATATAGCTATAGACATCCAAAACCACATTATCCAGGACCATCATGATTGAAATATCAGAGTTGGACCAACATGCACAGAGTTTGAAAGTTAAGGGTTAATTAGACAATTACTTTTTCTTACATTTTACCATGGTTAAACTATAAAAATAGTTACTTTTATTTGTCTCAGATTACATTTTAGTCACTTACGTTATTGTTTTGTTACGAAATGGTTACTCTACAGTTAAGCTTCGTTACCTCTCTAATAGCGGTATTAAGTAGTAGTCCAAATGAGTTTTAAATACCAACTTGGACGTATTATAGGGCAGTCCAAATTAATTTATTTAATTAAAAACTTATTTTCATCCAACAACTGGATATCCAAGTTGGTATTTAAAACCTATTTGGATTGCCATGTAAGACTGCTGTTAGGGAAGTAACGAAATTTAATAGTAGAATTACCACTTCGTAATAAAAAGATAACGTAAGAGACTAAAATATAATTTAAAATAAATAAAAGTGACTATTTTTACAATTTAGCCTTTTAATATTATCGGGGACAGGGGGGTGCTAAGGACGTGATTTTCTGTTTTGTTTTGTTCATTGCTTCCTTCCTTTTCTGACTTTTTGGAGTTTTGTTTTCTCTTATCCTTGAGTTGTATTATGTCCTGTTTCCTTATGAATTTTAATATATATTTCCTTTTCAAAAGTTAGCTATATTTAGCATGTACGCAATTCGGTTCACAATTTCCAACGGGTTTCCAGTCTTGCAGTCCCCCACAACAAGCCAGCAGTCACCAAAACCTTCATCTCCACCAATTGTATGCACTCTCTTTTTCCTTTCCTTTCCTTTCTTATTTTTTGCTTGTTTTTAATTCTTCTTTACTAATTTGATTTTGGGTCGTTTTGTTTATATGTTAAGAACTTAAGCCATCCACTCCTTTATTTGCTTCGTTGGGTCAAAGGTATATTGCTTCCTTTCTGTATATTCTTTTCCCTTCACTTTGGGTTTTGCAAGCAACGTTTATCACATTCTATTTGATTGGTATTCCATTTGCTTTTCGCAAGCACGCTTTATCAGTTTTCAATGAAACAATAGTCTTTTTGTTTAAGAAATCTTTATTGATTGATTTGTTGGATAATGGGTTCATTTGAAATTCATGGATGGGGATGGGTGCTGTGAGTTCCACTGGGCTAAAACAGAAGCTTAAAGGGAGGGGTTTGATTTGAAGGCTTTATTTTATTTGCTTTGTGAGCAAAAATAGGATATGTTGGAAAATGCCTGAAATGGGATTTTATTTCTCTTGTTGTAAAGCTGGAGGAAAGAAAATATAAGACTGGGAAACTAAGTGATTATTGAAGTTTAAAATTACAGGGTGAAGTATATGCTAAACAGTGGAAAGTGAATTAGAATTCACTGATTTGGTAAAGACTGTGGGAAACTAAGTGATCATTAAAGTTTAAAAAGACTTAAGTTCTTCAATTGATGTATATATTTGTTCTGCTTATATTGTACGTTATTTATGAATAGGATATCATAAGGCTTGTAGTTTTTTGTCTCTGCCATATGTGCTAAATGTGATGTCTTGTGGTCTTGTATTGCTATTAGCTAAAGAGCATTCAAAACTTTGCCTGTTTCTTGACTCACTTTTCTTCATACAGATGTGTATTTTCTTGTTTTCCTCTCTCAACGATGAATGTTTTGCTTGTAGGTTTGGGTTGATCAGG